>NC_027753.1:26316282-26317458 GCF_000695525.1 Brassica oleracea var. oleracea
AAATCGATAGCTACAATCTAAGATCAAATCTTGAAACAAAAGGGATGTGAGAATCCAATGGGACACTTTCAATTCGCGGACTGGATGCGCGAAGGGGAAGAGTGTCTGAGCGGTTACCTTGAGTTAATTGACGATTCCTGCAAAACCCAACTGATCTCTAGAGGATCCAAGAAATTAGAGCAAAATCGATGAAGAAGAATAGGAAATGAAATTTTCGATTTAGGGTTCTTTGAGGTTGGTTTGCGGCGCTAGAGATAATGGGGGAAATAAAGTTAGTGGACCTTAAATAGGCCATTTCCCCTTTTATTCGAGCACTTACCTGAGAACAATCAGTGGAACAAGCGCTGGAGTGTTTTCCTGAGAAGTGCTCGATTTTTCTTCCTGCAATTTAGTTTTTTTTTTTTTTAGAAAATAAAAGAAATATTTACACTCACCAGTGGGTTGCCTCCCACCAAGCGCTTCTTTTCAGTCACTAGCTTGACTTTTGTGAGCCGATTAGGCTTGAAGGGGATCGCTTAAGGGTATTTCTACACCTTCAGCGATTGTTGTATCAGCAAGGTAAGGCTTGAGGCGCTGACCATTAACAACAAATTCTCCTCCTCTTGTGTCCAGCAACACGACAGCTCCATAGGGGCGAACCTCCTTGATGGTGAAAGGTCCTGACCATCTGGATTTTAGCTTTCCAGGGAACAGCTTTATCCTTGAGTTGAAGAGTAAGACCTGATCATTCGGAGCAAAGCTTCTGCTGATGATCCGTTTGTCATGGAATGCTTTGGTTTTTTCTTTGTATATTTTGGAGCTCTCATAGGCCAGATGCCTAATCTCCTCCAACTCATGGATTTGAATTGTTCGCCTCTCCTTGGCAGGTTTGATATCGAAGTTAAGCAGCTTAACAGCCCAAGCTGCCTTATACTCTAGCTCCACAGGTAGGTGACATGCCTTGCCATAGACCAGATGATAGGGAGTGGTCCCTAATGGGGTTTTATAGGCTGTTCTGTAGGCCCAGAGAGCGTCGTCAAGTTTGATGGACCAATCCTTACGCGTGGTATTGACTGTTTTCTGCAGAATGTTCTTGATCTCTCTGTTGGAAATTTCCACTTGGCCACTCGTTTGGGGATGGTAGGCGGTTGCAACCTTGTGTTTCACGCCGTTCTTGCTCAGTAATCCTTGGAACAC
>NC_027753.1:26317919-26318820 GCF_000695525.1 Brassica oleracea var. oleracea
AGAACAAGCCGTTTCCATGCGCATTGGTTGTTCCGAATAGCAAAGACCAATCGCACTTACGTGTTCCACTGGTTGCTCTTCGTCAATCACAGTATCATCGTTTATTTTCATTCTGGAAAGGTGGTCCGCTACTCCATTTTCTACCCCCTTCTTGTCTCTTATTTCCAGGTCAAATTCTTGAAGGAGGAGAATCCATCTCAGGAGCCGCGGTTTGGCATCTTTTTTCGTGAGCAGGTACTTGAGAGCTGCATGATCCGTGTGGACTATCACCTTAGGCCCAACTAGATATGATCGGAACTTCTCAAAAGCATAGACGATGGCTAGGAGTTCCTTCTCTGTGGTAGCATACCTACATTGAGCTTCATCCAGTGTCTTACTCGCGTAGTAGATCACATGGAGCTTCTTATCCTTCTGCTGGCCAAGCACTGCTCCTACCGCAAAGTCACTCGCATTTGTCATGATCTCGAAAGGGAGGTCCCATTCTGGGGGTTGGACAACCGGTGCACTGACTAGAGCTCCCTTGATCGTGTGAAATGAAGCTAAACACTCGCTGTCGAAATCGAACTTTGTTTCCTTGCAGAGCAGTTTAGTGAGTGGTCTTGCTATTCTCGGGAAGTCCTGGATGAATCTTCTGTAAAAACCAGCATGTCCAAAAAAGCTTTTTATTCCCCTCACTGAAGTTGGTGGCTGCAGACTCATCATGATATCGATCTTTGCCTTGTCCACTTCGATGCCGTTTTCTGAAATCTTATGTCCTAGAACAATCCCATCTCTGACAATGAAATGGCATTTTTTCCAATTAAGCACGAGATGCTTCTCCTCGCATCGCTTCAGAACCTTGCACAAGTTTGACAAACATACACTAAAGGAGCTTCCATAGACGCTGAAATCGTCCATGAAA
>NC_027753.1:26318998-26319165 GCF_000695525.1 Brassica oleracea var. oleracea
AAAAAACCTGAATAACCATCTAAAAAGCAATAGTAAGGGTGGTTAGCCAATCTTTCAAGCATTTGATCAATGAAGGGGAGTGGAAAGTGAATCCTTTCGGGTCGCAGCATTCAATTTACGGAAATCAATGCACATGCGATGACCAGTTACTGTTCTAGTAGGGATTA
>NC_027753.1:26319321-26320135 GCF_000695525.1 Brassica oleracea var. oleracea
ACAACATCTTTCAGATTTGGGTTTAACCTCCTCTGATGTTCTACAGAAGTCATTGATTCATCTTCTAGGTGTATTCTATGAATGCACAGATCAGGTGAAATTCCAGGTATATCAGCTAGAGAATATCCTAATGCCTTTCGCTATTTCCTAAGTTCGCATAGGAGAGGAGCAGTTTCAGCATTGTTCAGGTCAGCATTCACGATTACTGGGTATGTAGAATTTGGTCCAAGAAATGCGTACCTGAGCCCCTTAGGGAGTGTTTTGAGCTCGACTTTTGGAGCTTCGGATTCACTCCACGGGTCCTTGTTCCGACTTTGTGGAACAGGCGAGCTCGACGAGTCTGAGGCATTGTTCACCCCCAGACTGAGATATGCCACTAATCTTTCCATGGTTCTGGCGGAGTCCAACATCTTAGCGTACCCGTCAGCGTCGATGTTCTGGACATTCTGTTCTGCTTCAGCTCTAGTCAAGGCTAGTTCCAGCGAGTCATCTGTAAGGATCTCCTCAATCATCTGATCACTTGGTTCCAGCGGATCACCCTCCTCTTGGACAGTGAAGGTTTGTCCATCCAGCATAGGTTTCTTGAGCATCTGATTCATCTCGAACCTCATCACAATGTCTCCTAGGTGGAGGTCGATTTTTCCTTGTCGCACATCTATGATAGCTCCGACAGTGCATAGGAATGGTCTGCCTAGGATCAGAGGATCCTTTGACTCTTCCTCGAGTTCCAGAACAACGAAATCGGCAGGGACAAGCGTGTTCCCAACAAGAACTTGGATATCCTCGATAATTCCGACCGGAGATTTCACTGATC
>NC_027753.1:26322059-26333426 GCF_000695525.1 Brassica oleracea var. oleracea
ACCTCGGGATCACTCCGTCTGCTTGTTCTGCTTGAGTGTTCTCCGCAAAATGCTCCAAAAGGACAGCTTCTCTTCAAGCACCCTCTCTTCATTCTTCTACCAACTCCAGACCTGTAAAAGATCAAAAAGGACTAGACTGACACGGATTAAGGACTCGAATCAATATGAAAACACCTATACAATGATGTGAAAAACACCATATATCAATTGGGATAAGGAAGAGACGAAAGAAACTTCTTCCACCAACTTCACCAACCGCAGGAGCGACCGTAAAGGGAAGGGCATCTACAAGCATAACTTGGGTGCTCAATCTATTGCCACTCTGGGAGATCGCATGGTAAGTGATATGGAGATGCACACGAGGTTAAGTTTTAAGTCTAAATCATTGATATAGCACAAAAAAAAAAAACTCTAAATCATTGATACAATGGCTCCACCACCATTCCCTCTTGGTATGGTCTCACGTGCACTCTCAACCCCACGGTTCCCTCTTTTTAAATGGTATTTACTAAAAAAAATTGGCTCGTGGTTCTTTGAGATCAATCCAAAAAGATATCAGAACAAATTTTATATTGTTCATCGTTAAAAGCATTACTCATGATAATGTTAGCAAATTAAAATTCAATTAATAGACCAAATAGTCCTCTAAAACTTTATATGCATATTGACATATTTTAGTAACTTTACAAGAAACTTTTGATTTGCTGATTGCAAGTATGATGTCAGAGAAAGAGAGGCTAGACTGGTTGATAAAAGCCCAAATTAGATAAACGGGCTGATGTTTAGTAGGATTGAAACAATTGAGCCCATTTTGTGTTTGCTGTTTTTAAATATCAATGTTTTTACTTTGTCTGTTGTTAACACACATCTTGACATCCTGTTATCTATGTTTAAGACATGTTGGAAAAGTACAATGTCTCAAGCTCTAGTTAGTCTTTAGATCTAGAAGAAAACATTTTTAGTCTTCAGATCTAGAAGGAAACGTATAATTAGTCGTTTAATCTATAGCAAAGAAAGATTAATATATTAGCTACAAGTCCCATCCTCATGTTTAAAACACGCTTTTTCTTCTTTTATATTAGGAGGACATACGATAAACAAAGGGTAATTTAGGTAAATATAACATTTGACGTGCCACTTGTTTTTCTAAGTGTAACAACAATGAGCCTGATGTATTTTTTTTTTCGCCTTGGCTGGCTCCTCAATATACTTTAATTTGGTGTTTTATTGATCTCTCTGTAGCCATTTTCCTTTAAAGCTTCATCTATGTGAAATCAACTTCTTAGAGTTTAGAAGCTTCATCTACTAATCAGTGCCTTTCTTTATCAGTTTCTATAACCTAAGCTTCATGCCAACTCGTTACATGATGAATATATTGTTTTATGTATCCATGATTGAGCCTTTCACTACAAGAAAACAGCGGCATACTGAGGGAAAAAATCGTCGGTATGTCGTCGGAATAACGTTATTCCGACGACATACCGACGATTTTTTCCCTCAGTATGCCGCTGTTTTCTTGTAGTGAAAGGCTCAATCATGGATACATAAAACAATATATTCATCATGTAACGAGTTGGCATGAAGCTTAGGTTATAGAAACTGATAAAGAAAGGCACTGATTAGTAGATGAAGCTTCTAAACTCTAAGAAGTTGATTTCACATAGATGAAGCTTTAAAGGAAAATGGCTACAGAGAGATCAATAAAACACCAAATTAAAGTATATTGAGGAGCCAGCCAAGGCGAAAAAAAAAATACATCAGGCTCATTGTTGTTACACTTAGAAAAACAAGTGGCACGTCAAATGTTATATTTACCTAAATTACCCTTTGTTTATCGTATGTCCTCCTAATATAAAAGAAGAAAAAGCGTGTTTTAAACATGAGGATGGGACTTGTAGCTAATATATTAATCTTTCTTTGCTATAGATTAAACGACTAATTATACGTTTCCTTCTAGATCTGAAGACTAAAAATGTTTTCTTCTAGATCTAAAGACTAACTAGAGCTTGAGACATTGTACTTTTCCAACATGTCTTAAACATAGATAACAGGATGTCAAGATGTGTGTTAACAACAGACAAAGTAAAAACATTGATATTTAAAAACAGCAAACACAAAATGGGCTCAATTGTTTCAATCCTACTAAACATCAGCCCGTTTATCTAATTTGGGCTTTTATCAACCAGTCTAGCCTCTCTTTCTCTGACATCATACTTGCAATCAGCAAATCAAAAGTTTCTTGTAAAGTTACTAAAATATGTCAATATGCATATAAAGTTTTAGAGGACTATTTGGTCTATTAATTGAATTTTAATTTGCTAACATTATCATGAGTAATGCTTTTAACGATGAACAATATAAAATTTGTTCTGATATCTTTTTGGATTGATCTCAAAGAACCACGAGCCAATTTTTTTTAGTAAATACCATTTAAAAAGAGGGAACCGTGGGGTTGAGAGTGCACGTGAGACCATACCAAGAGGGAATGGTGGTGGAGCCATTGTATCAATGATTTAGAGTTTTTTTTTTTTGTGCTATATCAATGATTTAGACTTAAAACTTAACCTCGTGTGCATCTCCATATCTTATCATTATTTTTGTTAGTCGTCTACTTCTCTTGTTTTCAACTGCTATAAATGTATATAAGATTTATATGATCTATAATTGAGAAGGAGAGGATGAAAAATCACGAGAGAACCAAAGGGGGCAAAAAAACATGTCAATCAGAGCCTCAGAACCTTTGCTGGATGTCACGATTTCTGCATGCATCTGTCATTTTACGTGACATACTGACATGGGTGCATATATAACTACATCATGATGGTCTAGTGGTTGCATGACAAGTTTTAGGATTGGAAAACTCAAGCAGAATTTTTGAACTGAGACGTCAATTACAGTTAACCATCATAAATATCTTTTTTTTTTTGTATACCTTTTTTTTGTGTGCACCAACCATGATAAATATCTTAAGTAATTTTTTGTAAGCGAATCTTATAGGTTTATCTTGACATACATATCAATTATCATCACGTATATGTGTATATTAATTTTGTAATGATACCACAAGAATGGATCCTCGTGACATAGAACAACGAAATATCCATAAATTTAGGCTGCATACTGTATACTGCCTGCATATACTGTATCATATAAAGTTTTTTTTGATTAAAATATGATTTATAGATTGGTTGTCCTATCTAGCTAGAGTAACAAAATTTACAAAGTAATATCAACAGATCTTGCTTAAATTTTAAATTTTTCTAATTGCTTAGCTAAATTCTATTTAAATATATGGAGTACTATATTTTGAGATTTTGAAGTAAAACATTGTGACGGCAAGGTTTCTTTTTTTGTAGGAGTAAATATTTTCCTCCCGCGGTTTACTAAATCTCTCTTTCAAAAAACAAACAAAAATGCCAACTATTTAAAAATATGCTAAAGACTGGTCGAAACTTGGTTTTCAACTTTTAAAACAAATAATTTCAAGATCAGGCCATCATATCTATACATTTTAAAATATAACTAGAGTTTGACTCGTGCGCCTGCGCGGATTTCATTTTTTTTTGTATAAACTGTTTAATAACATTTTAAATATATAAATTATTTAGATATTTTTTGGTTCCTGCGAAACAATCCGGACCAGGAAGGACCTGATTCGAACCTCGTCTGGAATTTTATAATATCCTAATGGAGTTTAGTTTTAAAACTCAAAAACCCCTATATCCAAAAAATTGATTCATACTCGAATGAGTACGTGGATACCAATGTCTAACTGATTTTGTAAGCAAATAAAAAAAATTGTAACCGGTTTGAATTTTTTTCTTTGTTAACTGGTTTAATATTTTTCGCGAACAATTTCATTTATGCTTGTGAAATTATTATGGTTAACACGTAAAATAAATGATGTTGAATTGCTATAGTAAATACAATTAATGAAATAATTAGTAAGGATGAAAAAATGAAGATGTGATCAAACACTTTAAAGTAGGTAAGTTTTGTTTTTTACTTTGTAATATTACAATATCAAATTAATTATAAAAGACAATAAACAAAGTAGTTATAAGTAGTTAAAAAAGGAATGACATTTTACTAAGAAATCACTTAAAAATATGCAAGTATTATTTTGTACTTCAATGTTAATAGAATAAATGTTTACACATCACATTCTTATTATGTATATGTTGTAATTCATTGTTTAGAATAGCCAATTGCATTAGTTGCTTGTTAATATATATATATATATATGTATATATATATATATACATTGTAAAAATAGTTATCTATAATAATGAAGAAATAAAATTATATAAATATTTATAACTTTACATATATAGTGATATAAATATACACTTTATATATATAATTATTTTAGAGCTTCCATCAATCTTTATTAAAATAAAATGTTGTTATTATTTGTAAATATATAAAAACATGAATAGAAATTAAAACAACAAATAAGATGTACATATAAATTCCATTCATTTCAGTTTAGATGATGTTTTAGGTATTAAAATATTAAAAGATCAAACTTGTAAGATAATTTGTAAGTGAATAAATGGGTCATTAATGTAATATAGTATAAATTAGAAATAGCCAATTAACATAAGTTTCCAGATTAAATGGTTAAAATGTTTTATAAGTAAATAAGTGGGCCTATCTAATAGACTCAAAATTAGACATGTTTAGGTTCTTTTGTGAATAATGACGTGTTTCCAAGTAAAATGCATTAGATATATATATATATATTGTTTGATCTGAGTGGGATAGGTTTAATAAAAAATCTTAACAGCATATGTTTTGAGTTGTGATTTGAACGTGAACAAAACAGAATATACATTTTTTAATTTTTTTGATTTACATTTCTACTAGGTTTTTTCCTGCAAGTAACTTTTTAAACTTAACTTATATTTAAAATAAATTTTATTAAATATTATAGATTTTACTATTTTTTTACTAATATTTAATATAGATTTGATATATATTAAATTAATTTGTATAAAACTAATAAAAATGATATAAAATTG
This sequence comes from Brassica oleracea var. oleracea, assembly GCF_000695525.1. Classification (NCBI taxonomy): domain Eukaryota; kingdom Viridiplantae; phylum Streptophyta; class Magnoliopsida; order Brassicales; family Brassicaceae; genus Brassica; species Brassica oleracea. The sequence continues at coordinate 26,327,084 of NC_027753.1, forward strand.
TATAATTATCAAAAATTTAGCCTAAACAATATTTATAAAATTTGTAGATATATAAGAAACTAATGATCTTACGATTAGATATTTAAATTTTAAAAAAATTGTAGAAATTTTTGAAAGTTTTAGTAATACAAATTGTATAATTATACAAAAATAATAATATTTCGAAATTTAAAATGTTATATATGAATATATTTATTTTATAGATAATGTATGAGTTATTACCATATTTTAAAAAAGTTTACCAAAAAGAAATATCAATATTAAATGTAATATATGAATTATTACCATATTCTTATAAGTTTGCCAAAATATAATTCAACATTAAATGAAATTATCCATGTCATATTTTTTCGGAAACCATGTCATCAATTTCAGTAGTCATGTCATATTTGTTTTGTGAAATTGACTGTACAAAGTACATGTGGCAAAATCACTTCACAAATATAGTCTAGGGGATTATTGCTAAAGGGTTCAAAACAGTATATTCATTTTTTATGTAAGTGAAACGTGATTTACAAGAGATATTGTATGTTATTAAGGGAAACCAAACCTTTAGGTAACAGTATAGTATATATGCGAGAGATATTCGTTTGGTCTGTAAATTAAATTTAGCTGGTTTATTAATATTCTAAAATCTCTATATTAAAAGCTGTGGTATAGATATGTAATTATTGAAGAAAACTCATGGGTTATTTCTTTTTGTACTCCTGTTTTAATAGATTAGACTAGATACGCAGGTCAAATAATAATAGTTAAAGAGAAATAAACGAAAAAATAATGAACTTCAGTGAGGCAAAATCTCTATTATTATGAAAAACTAGAGGTGAAGAAGGAACGATGCTGGTTCGGTAACGAAGTAGACATCGAAGCTAAGTCAGATTCTTCTGTCATGTGGTTGTTGTTTGGTCGGGCATTGCTTTCAGTAATCGCGTTTGATCGGCTTATCTTCAACGCACGTGCATGTTCGTGCTTTCCACGCGCCGGTGGCCCCTAAATGATTCTCCGCTTTCAAAGAGATTACAAAAGCAAGATGGCAGGAAAGGAGTCAAAAGCAACGACACACTTAAACCCAATATCATCATCTCCCTGCTAACAAGTAGTATTAAGCAATATTCATAATTATTGATCGATGATTTAGATTTGTGATCCTTATCGCAAATGATAATATGGATGAAAAAGAAAAAAAAAAAAAAAAAAAAAAAAAAAGGATGAATTATTAGGTGATACCACATATCTACCTTGTTATACCGTACCATAGGTAAACCCCTTGTAGATATTTCATCAATATATGAAAACATAAAATGAAAAATAAAAGAGAGAAGTAAAATACCTAAAACATTCATGAGAAAAATTTATCACATATCTCAATAATTATTAGTGGAGTTTAAATATTACATTTTAATTAAGTAATTAATTTTTAATTTTATTTAGTTTTGATATGCTGTTAATTTCTTAGAATCGGGATCTATAACTTATTCCACCATTATCTAAAAATTATCTGAGGATATCCACACACTGTTACAATATACCACCGAGATATATAAACTATATAACAGTAAACACTATTTGTAACTAAACCAACGTTTTAAAATATACACAAAACCGAACACTAAATAACACATCATAAGAACTAGATTTTTTCATAATCCCAAGTTCACAAGTATATCACGATCTCAAAAGAAAAATGCTAAGCTCCTGTCCATAGCTACCCTCTGGGTTAACCATATGAAACGCATCCGAGTCACTAGACCCCGTGACTCGCTCAAACTTCGCCCTCAAATACAACGTCTCACCGTTTGGAACCACCCCTGCGCCAACGGAAACAGACTTCATCAACCGGAGAAACACGACGTCGTTTTCAGTTACCTCTCTCTTCACGGCGAACCCAACTTTCCTTCCGTTGCAGTACATAGACCAAACCGGCACGTCTAAGATATTAGACCGGCGGTTGCTTTTGCTCCGGAGAGCGATTCTGAGAAATCCCTCCTCCATCTCACGAGCTAGAGCCGCCGTAGGAACGGCTAGCTCGAGTAGGAGGAGAGGTGGCCGAGACAACGGATGAGTGTCGTCTTGGAGGCAGAAGCTGACGTGGCCATGACGGTGACCGAAGAAAGTTCCGGTAATAACTGCACCGGTTTTGTCGGAGGAAGAGGAAGAGACGGTGTCGTCTTGGTCGGAGGGAGGAGATTGGTAAGTGCAACAGTATGGGATTAAGCACTCGATAAGGGAACGTAGGGTTCGTCGGAGACGGACTTCACGGGCACAGTCAACGTTGGTCGGAGAGTTAATGACTCGCAGATGGCTGCTTCTTTCTCTTCCCAAGTCTACCATCGTTCTCATATTGCTGGTACTTGATGGTGTAAAGTATAAGAAGATAATTGAGTTTGATGTAGAGAAATGAGAGGAAGTTTGATGATATACTTATATATAGGTCTGACCGTCTGAGGCGTAAATGGATTAATTTTTTTTTTAAAATGTATTAACTTATTATTTTATTTGGGTTATCACTTTATAAAGTTATATCATAATGGATAGAGAATACATATTACACGCGTGTGCTTTCATCGTTTCTGTTTTCGAGTAACTGATTTATTGCTCCTCCTTAGTTTGTTCACCAAACGGGTGTAAACTTAGCTGAATTAAGTGTCACGTTTAATGTAATTGGGAAACTAGATATCCTAAATTATGGAAACTATAAATGATGGGGCTGTTCGTTTCACCATCTGTCATCTCCATCCAGAAAATCTATTTCTATTGAAATGATCCATTCAGATTTTTGGAACTGTTTGTTTGTCCATCCAGACGGTAGATGAACCATCTAAATGAATTTTATATTTGTTTTTTTATTTTCATTTCCATCCAAATGAGTTTATTAAACAAATTACCAAAGAACCCTTTATCTTGATTTAATCATATGTTAAAATTTACTACAATAATAACTTGTAATAAACAAAAAAATTGATAAGCATGTATTTGAAAAAAAAAACTTTAGAGTCTCAAACTAAAAGACTAGTAATAATAAAACGACTGTAACTTCGGTTTTGGCAGAAAACGATTTTTTCGGTTTTGACGGAAAACGAGATTTTTCGGTTTTCACGGAAAACGAGATTTTTCGGTTTTGACGGAAAAACGAGATTTTTGATTTTGGCGGGAAAATACAATTTTTGGTTTTAGCGAGAAAAGGCATTTTGCGGTTTTGGGGGGAAAACGAGATTTTTTCGGTTTAAGCAGAAAAACGCGTTTTTCGGTTTTGGCGGGAAAACAAGATTTTTTTTGTTTTGGCGGGAAAATACAATTTTCGGTTTTGGCGAGAAAACATGTTATGTGGTTTTGGTGGGAAAACGCGTTTTGCGGTTTTGGCGGGAAAACAAGTTTTTCGGTTTTGGCGGAAAAACGAGTTTTTCGGTTTTGGCGGAAAAACGAGTTTTTCGGTTTTGGCAGAAAAACGAGTTTTTCGGTTTTGGCAGAAAAACGACAATTTTTGGTTCTGGTGAGAAAACATGTTATGTGGTTTTGGTAGGAAAACACGTTTTTGCGCTTTTAGCGGGAAAACGAGATTTTCGGTTTGGCGGTAAAACACATTTTTCTGTTTTAGCGGGAAAACAAGATTTTTTTTGATTTGGCAGGAAAACAACAATTTTTGGTTTTTGGGAGAAAACATGTTATGTGGTTTTGGTGGGAAAACGCGTTTTTGCGGGTTTAACAGGAAAACAAGATTTTTGATTTTGGCGGAAAAACACGCTTTTCGGTTTTGGCTGGAAAGCAAGATTTTTCGGTTTTGGCTGGAAAGCAAGATTTTTCAGTTTTGGCGAGAAAACATTTTATGTGGTTTTGGTGGGAAAACGCGTGTTTGAGGTTTTGGCGGGAAACGAGATTTTCGGTTTTGGCGGAAAAACACGTTTTTCGTTTTGGCGGGAAAACAAGATTTTTCGGTTTTTGGCAGGAAAACGACAATTTTCGGTTTTGGCGAGAAAACATGTTTTGACGATTTTGGTGGGAAAACGTGTTTTTGCGTTTTTGGCGTGAAAACGCGTTTTTGTAGTTTGAGCATGAAAACACGTTTTTCGAGTTTCGCGGAAAATGCGTTTTGGCGGGAAAATATGTTTTTTCGGATTTCACAGAAAATGCGTTTTGGCGGGAAAATATGTTTTTGCGGTTTTCACGAGAATCAGTTCTGGCGGAAATACATTTTGATGAGAAAACACATTTTTGGTTTTGGCGGGAAAACGCGTTCCGGCGGGAAAACACATTTTGTGGTTTTGGCGGGAAAACTTGTTTAAGTGTTTTGGCGGAAAAATGTGTTTTCGCGTGAAAACGTGTTTTTTGTGATTTTGGCATGAAAACACGTTTTTGCTGGAAAACACGTTTTTGCAATTTTGGCGGGAAAACAAGTTTTTGCAATTTTGTGCGGAAATGCATTTTTAGGGTTTTGGCGCAAAAAATTCGATTTTAGGGTTTCGCGGGAAAATGTGTTTTTGTGGTTTTGTCAGTTTTCGTGTGTGACAAAATGATATTATGTTTATATTTGTAATTTGTGAATTACATCAAGGGCATAATAAACATTATACCATATTGAATGAACCATTTCCATCCAAATGGTCCAAATTGGATCAGCTGAATGAACTTTAAAATTAAACCTAAATTTTCGAAAGTCATCCGGATGGATCATCCGGATGAGTTGCACTTTTAGTGTCTAAACGAACAAAACTCTCATTTTCATCAAGATGGCTCATCCGGATGGAGAAACGAACAGGCCCGATGTTGATAAGAAGGGAATAGAGGGAGGTGATGTAATTGGTTGGACTAACAAGACATGGGCTCACTTGTAATGTTATGTAGGACCAGGTCGATGCGTTTGTGATTTCCTTGAACTGTTTTGTTTGTTGTATCTACTTCTGTAATTTTCTTTCATTTCTTTAATAATGCTAATTTTTTACTATGGAAATATACTAGAAATATGCATATTAAATTTTTTTTTCTTTTTTTAATATGTGCCTTTCTCAATAGACTAATTTAAATTATGTTTTTGAAGTGGATGTATGGTATACATACGCTGTTAGATATTCCAGTTGTGAATTTGAAGTTATGTAATAAGGGAAGCAACGATTTTATTTTATCGGTAGGTTATGTGTACTTGTAAATCAATTGTCATATTAAAAAAATGCATGAATTTAAAAGGTGAGTTGATCGATTCTCCTGAAAAGCTTTTATAAAAAAAATAAGTTTAAACCACTACACTAAAAATTATTTTTAATTTTGGAGCTCTAAAAAAAATTAAATTAATCGAAGGCCTGAAGCGAGTACCTTTTTCAGGCCTGAAGCGAGTACCTTTTTCAGGCCTGAAGCGAGTGCCTTTTTCAATACATTGTAGGCACGTCTATGATTCCAATGATCATATCGTGATTTGCTATTCTCTTTATAGTTTTTCCAACTTATTGTTATTTTTTTATTTATGCAGTAGCAATTAGAGTTAAAAATGTTTTAAATAAATATTGTTATTTTTTTTTCTATTTATAAAAAAATAGTATTCTTCTATTTTTTATATTCTGTATTTAGATATTGTTATTCTAGAAGAATATGTTGGAATATATCTCAGTTCTATTGTAGCTTTTTTAATTTAAAAATAAAAATAGCAAAATATATTAGAAAGGTCTAAGTTATAGCAGAGATGCTATTTATTTAATGCTTTGTTATACTACATGATAAGCGTTGTCTAAATATGCGCACAGATTACTCCCATTTGTGTACAAGGTATATGAATCATATATGATGCAGTTACATGAAATGTTTATCGGAAAAATTGCCAAATATGACTCACAACTTGATTTTAAATACAAAAGTAAACCCAAACTTGAATCAAATTCAAAATTAACCTAAAAGACTATTGAAATTGCAACCAGCCTCTTGTGAACAAACAAAAAAAACTAATTTTTTTTACGTTTCTAACCTCCGTAAGTCGTCTGTCCATACGACTTTACAGTCATTCAGACGACTTACTGGAAAGTCGTTTAATTCTACTTAGAAATAATTTAAAAATTTTGTAAAAAATATTTTGATAAGTGAAAAATTGAAATCATGTAATTAACATATGTTTTAAGAGATGTAAATTAAGACATAACAAACGTTAATTGTTTTTAACATAGATGAGTGAAAGCAGTGAGTCATGATATTCTTTGGTTTAGGTTTTGCCAACATGCCAACATATGTTGTAGTATTGTATATGTTCTTAGGGTTCGTTTTTGGAATGCATAAATGTTTTTTTGAAAACTTTAAAATTTACCTAAGTGTATTTATTTCTGTGTATAGTAAACACTATTTAAGTATAACTACGGCTTTATAACGT
>NC_027753.1:26333555-26334532 GCF_000695525.1 Brassica oleracea var. oleracea
TTTAATTTTACAATGTACTTTTAAACCTAACCGGATTATTTACCGGACATCTATAAGGTGTTTTTTTTTTGTTCACTGTTTCGCGAAATTCAGAAAACCCTAACGCCGTTTCTCTCAAAGGCGATTTCGAAGGCGATTTCCGTCGATTCTCTCTAATCCATTGTTCTCACCGCCGGTTATCTCTCCGCCTTTATCACCGTCGTTCTCACCACCATTCTCACGGCCGCTTCCTCTATATAGGATCTGAGAGGAAACCTTAGCGCACATTCTCTCAGAGGCGTCTTGTTGAACTCCGCCACCGGTAAGTTATATCTCTTACTGTCGTGTGATTGATCGAGGAAAATATGAACATAAAACGTTGTCTCTATCAATTTATACACTCGTTCTTTTTTTCACGTCTATTTTTTGCAGATATATAACCACTATGTCGAAGGCGACTATACCTTCTCCGAATTTTCAGGTCTGCTTCAAAATGTTCTACTGGAAGTCTTGGAAGACTTATAATTAAGTCATCTGCAAAGTCTTCCAGCTGGAAGTCTTGGAAGACTTATAATTAAGTTGTCTGCAAAGTCTTTCATTCCAGCTGGAAGACTTTCCTGACGATTTAATTATAAGTCTTTCAGCTGGAAAACTTGCCAGACGACTTAATTATAACTCTTTGATTGTTTTGAGATGGTTGTCTTTGATTGTTTTGCAGGAAAAAAAAATGGATATACTAGAACTCCCCCGTAGGATACATACATTAGGGGAAGAGCCCCCCCCCGCAGTGCATAGCATTTCGTATCATACTTGTTGGACATTGCATACTGCTTTAAAGAAAGCTCCTCATGATGACGAATATGAAGAGCTGAAGGAGTCGAAGTTGGGAGTTTTCATCAAGTTCCAAGAGCTGGGATTTGATTGGGCTTCAAGGCTGGTTTATTAAGTGCTCGGTTTCCAGCTGGACATAAAGAAGAAGTATGAGCTGTGGAGTCTCG
>NC_027753.1:26335699-26337599 GCF_000695525.1 Brassica oleracea var. oleracea
CAGCTCAAAACACTACCCCTCCACCTAAACCGACGCTCAAACCCGGGGTTAGTAACGAATCCTCTCCCAACAAGAGATTGACTAGACAAAGTCTTAAGAATAAGAACTGAAAAGTTGTATATTGCAGAGCGAAAGTGTTAATGGGACGAACGCGGGAAGAAAGAGCTTGCCGGAGGATAAAGTCCAGATGTACTCGCAGATGCTAGTTCTTCGAAAGATAAAGCTCCAAAACCGAGCCTTGTTCTATTGGACAAAAATCAATCCACTGTTTCGGATTTACAGAAGGAGGATGCTAGATATCTGGAAAAGAGGGATGCTGCTTTGGCACTTTGCCGTGTAAATAGTGATCGAACAAAGAAACTTGCTACCTCACAGCAATCTCCTTATACGGCAAACAGCACAGCCAAAGTGATAATTTCAAACAAAAAGCTTTATCGAGGCTATAATCCTTTTGCACCAATTGACAAGAAGAAGTTGAAGGAGCTCGCTGATTGGTTGAAAACTTGTCCGTAAGTGTTTGTTTTTCCCATAATAGCTTGCTTTAGTCTACAAAAACTGATTGCTTTTCAACATTTTGTGTTTGCAGTCATTATAGAATACCTCTCGATAAAAAACTACGGACAAGTAGAACTTGGTGGTATCAAATCCTCCGGACCTCCTTAGAGTGGCTGGAGGACTGTGTAAGTCTTCTGCTATGACTTAGATGACTTATTGATAAGTTTTCTTTGTAGACGACTTACCAATAAGTATTCTGGTAAGTCTTCTACGTAGAAGACTTACCAGACGACTTACTGGTAAGTCGTCTGATATCTTCTGACTTGTATCGTATTTTATATGCAGCATATTGATGCTTGGATTAATGTGCTGAGGAAGAGGTACGATGCTAACCCACAACATTTCAGGACCGAGAGAATGTGCTTGCTTGATCATCTCTTTTCTCAGCAATGGAGATTCAACTACAAGGATTTTAAGGACTCGGAGCCCGATCAGAACTGTTTAGGAAGAAGACTCCCTCGTGGGGCGTGGAATTATTATGCATGCACTACACCATCATTTTGCCAATCGAAAAAGGTTTGGGGGACAGATATTGATGATGTCTATGCGCCTGTGAACTACAACGACACTCATTGGATTGTTATGTGGATATCGATCCCTAAGAGGCACATAGTCGTCTGGGACAGCATTTGTTCCAGTATCTCCCCATAAGACCTCGATGTAGTAATGGAGCCTTTTCTCTACATGGTCCTTTATCTGTTTGTTGAGTGCGCTTCCTCAGATGAACAACGTGCCCAATACAGCCTGGAGCCATTCACATACGAGAGACCGACCAATATACCTCCGGTCCGAGCTGGTGATTGTGGCGTGTACACTCTAAAGTACATTGAATGTCATGCTCTTGGGATAGAGTTTAGTAAAAAAGACTTTGCTAAGGCCAACGGGAAGACTATGAGGGATAAGATGGCGGTGGATATATTTCAAGAGCTTCCTGACGCGCATGAGTTCAAAAACAAGGACAATGATGCCATCCTGGGTGCATATGATGGGTGATAAATAGGCTTCGTTAGATTATTTTGTACGATAGATTAGGTTGATGTGTGTATTTGAACTTGATCCCTATTTTGTATTTGAACTTGATCCCTATTTTGTAACTCTATTCTGCGCAAAAGACTTACAGTTAAGTCGTCTGGAAAATCTTCTGAGCAGTGACCTTTTGTAACTATATTTCGGATAATATAAAGGGCAAAACCATCTCAAATTTGTTTGGTAGTGCAATTTGACAAAGAAGTTGACACAGATAAGTTCATAACACAAATTTTTAGTACATAGACTGAACACTGGACGACTAACTTGAAGGTCTTCTGGAAGAAAAAACTCTGGACGACTAACTGGACGACCTTCT
>NC_027753.1:26338959-26349907 GCF_000695525.1 Brassica oleracea var. oleracea
GCTCTGACCTTCCATTGACAACCACTAACCGGACATGTTGTCACAAGGAGAGTTTTCTTTGACTTGTATATTCTGAAGGAGAACTTAAACCTCACTGCTGTCAACCGCCGCTCTGAAAGCAGTGCATCCTTGCTAACAAAACTCTGGTTGACATAGATATTGTTACCATTCGATCTTCCTCCTTCAATCTTTTCGATATCTTCAAAACACATATCATCATCTTCTTCATCCTCATCTTTAACCTTTCCATAAACACTATAATCCTCACCATTCTCGTCCGCTTCAGAAACAATAGAGAGACCAGCATCCTCCTCCCCATCGTCCTCCTCTCCATCATCCTCCTCCCCATCATTCTCCAAACCATCATCATCATCTTCAAAACATTCATCAGCTTCATCATTTTTTCCCTGAACTCTGAAACCCTTTCCACCTTGCTACGGCTTGATACACAAAGCCGTACTCCATGCGTTTTGGTTATCTCGAGCAAGTTTCGAACTTGTCTATCACTTGTAACATGAATAGGAGGGGTGTCAGGAGCATGCATCATTTCTGCTGGTAATGAGTAGGTTATCTCCACAGATTATGTGTTCATGTTCAGATTATAATCTTCTTGAGCCATTGTAAGAAGTTCAGCATGTGTCAAACCTTCCAAAAAAAAAATGATTCTCGCTCCTTTGACATTATCAACCACAAAATCCCAAAGGCAATCTTTCAACAACTATTCTCCATACACTGCATGTAACTGACGCATCATCTACAAAAATTCAAAATAAAACACATTAGTAAACATAGAGAAAATGAAAGTTTACTATACATTGACGCAGATGACGTACTAGTAAGTCGTCTGGAAGACTTACCAGTAAGTCGTCCAAACATGTCATTTTTGCAATTGAATTTTAAATAGTACGACTTACAAGTAAGTCGCCCAGCTTTGTTTGTTAATAAAGAGCCCTATAAGTCGTTTAGGATAAACATGTTAGTTTTGCATTTGACCGAACTGTGTCAGATATTTGATTTTTCCTGGACGACTTACCAGTAAGTCATCTCCGGGAAAACAAAAATTTTCAATATTTTATTAAAGCTAGACGACTTATTTGTAAGTCTTCTCAGGTTAGTTTGCAATTCGAAAAAGAAACTTAAATATTTAACTTTACCCAGACGACTTACTTGAAAGTCGTCCAGGTAGACGACGTACGAGAAAGTCGTCCGAGATAAGCAAGGTTTGACCAGAATCTAGGAAATAAATCTGGACGACTTTGCTTATCGACTTTCAAGTAAGTCATCTTACTTGACGACTTCCGCGTAAGTCGTCTGAGAAAAGTTAAATATTTAAGTTTTCTTTTCCAATTGCAAAAGTAACCTGAGATGACTTACAGATAAGTCGTTCAGCTTTAATAAAATAATAAAATTTTTGTTTTCCGTCCAGCTTTAATAAAATAATAAAATTTTTGTTTTCCCGGAGACGACTTACTGGTAAGTCGTCCAGAAAAAATCAAACATCTGGCACAATTCGGTCAAATGCAAAACTAACCCGTTTATCCTAGACGACTTAAGTCGTCTAAGAGTATTCTCTAGATTTTTTTTGACAAACAGAGATGACGACTTACAATTAAGTCGTCCGTTTGACCAGAAGACTTACCCGTAAGTCTTCTACAGCCAAACTACTTACGGGTAAGTCTTCTACACGAACAGATCTGGAAAAAAATTTAATTTCATACCTTAAACTAGTGAGATGACTTTCTTAGCACACAGAGTCTTCTCCAACCACCCAGAATCTCAAACGAAAGTAACCCACCAAGAATAGTATGCTTGAATGACTCTATCAACCATAAAAAAAAAATTTGAATCAAAAGCTTGAGTTTTTTGGATGAATATGGAGGCAAAGTGAAAGAAATGTTGTTTTTAGTTCATAACAAATTAGAAAAAGAGAGTGTAAATCGATTTTAAGTGCGTTAAAAGCTTCAAATTGGTTGTTCATGGTGGTTGGAGTATTGATGACAATGACAATCTTGCAATTACTTGAAGATGATGAGGGTGAGAGAGTAAAAACATCATTTTCGAAAAAAAAAATAAAAAAATTTGACGGTATTTTCGTGAATTATATGAACTTGTGGAGTGAATAGGACAAAACAAAAATTCAAGAAAAGCATGAGTTAGTTTTAAGTTTGACTTTGAATTTTGATTCAATCTTGCAAAAAGCCAATGTTTATCACAATCAAAGAGACGATAAAAGAACAAATATATTCATATCAAAGTGAGGAGATTTTTTTTTAGATTTTATATTCTATGTTCATAGTTCATACTAATGCACCGTAGTGATGTGTCATAACTTGATTCAAATACGTGTGTATGAGGCTATGAGCTGTAGATAATTAATTATATCTAGCTTGTAATAAAATTAGGGCTTGGTTCGCGGGTCAACCCGCCCCGCATGACCCACCAACCCGCGGATCGACTCTTTTTTTTAAACTCAAAATTCCGACCCGCATAACCCGCGAAAGAAAAATCGTAAACCCGCACCCGCTCCGCTAAGATTGCGGGTAACCCGCAGGGCCCGCAGATAATATTAAATTTAATAAATAATTATTTTTATTATCAATTAATTACTTTTATAATAAAAATTATACATTTATAATTTAAATTATATAATTTTCATTAATTTATATATTTTTTACATATTTTCATTTTTATTTTTATTTATTTTAAAAAAATTTAGAAAAAAATAATATTTTTTTTATTTTACGGGTCGGCGGATATCCGCGACTCAAATTTGGTTGACCCGCACCCACCCCGCTAAAAATCGACTCAACCCGCACCCGCACCCGCATGCTGAAATTTGTAAATCGATCGACCCGCACCCATCCCGCGACGGATCAAACGGGACGGGACCCGCGGGTAATGACCCAAATTCCCAGCTCTAAATAAAATGAACCTTTTTTGTTTCCTGTGAAAGTTGTTTTACTTCACCTAGGGGTGTCAATTCGGGCTGGCCCGGCCCGGCCCGGCCCAAACCCGCTAAGCCCGTAAATATTTGAGCCCGGCCCGGCCCGGCCCGAAAATTATTTGGGCCTAGAATTCAAAGCCCGGCCCGGCCCTTATAGGGCTATAGGGCTTTTCGGGCTTTTGTGGGCTTTTCAAAAAATAATTTGTCATTGCCACTTCCATCGTTTTAATACATGTGAATTTTCATTAAAAAAAAGAGTTTCATTTTTAAAAAATAAAAAATTTATAAAGTGAGTTTAAAATTTTCTTCTCTATCACAATTTTTTTTATTTTTTCGTATGCTTTAAAAACATTTTATACACAAACCAAATTTAATAAGATTTAAATAATCAATTATCAATTAAAACAAAAAATATAAGAGAACAAAATTTATGATAAACATGGTCAAACGTTTCATACTTTGTATTTTGAAAATAAAAACATGTTGTACATGAAAGAAGAAGGTACTTTTGTAAAATTTAAAATGTAACACTTGTAATGATGAAACAATAAAGTGCATTAACAACTTTTATATTTGCTTTATTAGAGTTTGGATAAAAATATTAAAATAATATATCAATACTAATAATAGTTTCAATTACAAGAAAAAATGATAACATTTACGCTAAAATATAAATTTCGGGTTTTCGGGCCGGCCCTAGCCCAAACGGGCTTAAGCCCAAAATACCCAAAGCCCAAATGGGCTTAGCCCGAAAGGCCCAATTTTTTTTGGGCTTATAAAGCGAAGCCCAAACCCGATAATTTTTAGGGCTGGGCGGGCTCGGACTACGGGCTTCGGCCCTAATTGACATGTCTAACTTCACCCGGAATTTTCCAGTCTACCTAGGCCAAACTATAAGAGCATCTACAAATCTATTTTTAAAACAAAAGAAATATATATATTTCATTATAAAATAGAGTTTCCGGTAACTTCTCTATAAATAGAATAATATATTATTTTAGTTTTCCTTTTTATTTTAAATTAGTGTAGAACTAAAGTAAAATTTAACTACATTATGAAATTATTTTAATTTTGAGAAGAAAATGGAGAAGTATTAAACAAGGGAAATTAGCATGAAAAAAATAATAATTCACCAAATAAACATTTTGCTAGAATATGCAATACATTTTTATGTAATATTATTTCATATATTCCTAAGCAATCTGAACCTTTGATTCAATTTTTTTTCTTTTATGTCTCTTTTCTTCTTTTCCCCTCCCATTTATTTTGGAAACAATTACACTTATACACACTTTTTGACTTTGTAATTTTACAATAAGACACTTTTTTACTTTAGACACATTTTCTCATTGTTCAAAGACCAAAATACTCTGTAAGAAACAAACTCACTCTCGTTACGCTCTCCGACCAAAGCATTTTGAATAGTCAATATTTCAAAAATAAAAAACAAACCCCGAGAAAGTCACTTTCCCAATTCACAAACCCTGATTCCAATTGAATCTCAATCTCACTCCTAAAATCTTTCAGTTCCGAAGGTTAAAAAGATTTAATAACTTAATCAGTGATTAGAAGATGAAACCTTTAGTGATTTGGAGTGGTTTCGATGGCGACGGCGGCGGAGACTGTGAGAGTAAAGGTGGAAACGAGAATAGTGGTAATGGAGGCGAAGGAGAGAGAGAGAGAGAGAGGTGATGTTGGAGAAGATGAAGCTGATAAATCTGAGGATAAAGAGTTTGGCCGTTACTATTGTGAGACTGGTAGATCAATGACGGCGGCGTATCTTTGCTCGAGGTGATGATACGCTTTTGTTTTGTTTCTGATCTATAGAAATGAGAAAAGTAGTATTTTTATAAGTTTGATGAGTTGTTTTTGTTGTTGTGGTTGTAATGGTTTAGATGAATAAAGCGTGGATGGGTCTTCAGGTAGCACCTGAAGAGTCAATGAAGAACAAGATTCATGAGTTTGCAAATTCTCTACTTATTTTGTATTTGCGGCGTTTCTTAATGCTGTGGCTTTGTTCTGTGTTTTGATAAACTTAATGTTTTAAATTGTGGTTTCTATGGTTGGATGTATATGTTAGGATTGAAGCTTCTGGCTCCTGTTAAGCCGTGAGTCTACATCTAAGGAGGTTACGTATGTACAAGTCTCTTATCCTCCAAGGTTCTATCCTTTTTTTCATCTTCCTTGACGTTTGTAACTTGAAGACAAAGCAGTAATTGTCTAATTGATTATATAATTTGGTTAAGCATTCATGTGTAGGTTGGACTGGTTACGAAGAAGTCGGTGGTGGAAGACGTGAAGGTGGGTACCACACTGGAGGAGGTTGCGGTGAAGATTGAGGCCGTGGTGGAGATGGTGGTGGATACCACAGTGGAGGTGGTTGCAGTGTAGGTCGTGGTGGAAGTGGTGATGGTGGTGGAGGTGGACGAAGAGCTTGCCGTTGAAGTGGAGGTGGAGATGGTGGTGGTTGCGGTGGAGGTGGTGGTGGTTGTGCAGTTGGTGGTGGTTATGGAGAAAGCGGTGGTAGAAGACGTGAAGGTGGATACCGTGAAAGTGGTGGCGGTCGTGGAGGTGGAGGAGGAGGTGGCTGTTGCGGTGGAGGTGGTGGCGGTGTCGCAGCTGGTGGATACCGCAGCGGAGAAAGTGGTGGTTGTGAAGAAGGTGGTGGTTACGGGAAAGGCGGTGGTGGATATAATATAGGTGGTTGCGGTGGAGATTGTGGTGGAGATGATTGTTGCATAGAAGGTGGTGGTGCAATGTACGTGAAGGTAGATACATAGTGATGGTGGAGGTGGTGGTGTATACGGTAGAAATGGAAGGCAGGAGGGTGGGAGATACGTAGGCCATGGTGGAGAAGAAACCAATAAAATATAAAAACTAAAAAATACTACCTCCGTTCCCGAAAATAAGATGTTTTAGATTTTTTTGAGAACATTAATTGAGAATATTTGAATTGATTAAATTTCATTGGTGGAAAGTTATTGAAAAGTGTATAATAAAGTAAAAAATAAATTAAATTATAAACATTTATTAAATTCTTAATAAACGTGTATACTCTAGAAAATCTTACTTTTAAGAATAAAAGGAGTAATAAAATTGAAACCAAACTATATTAATTGAAATAATTGTAACTCTCGGTTACTCAACCACTGCAATTAGATAGGAACTACCTTAAATGAATAAAATTATCTCAACCTAATTCAAAAACACTATTTTAATGTCATTTTGACACAAAAATCTTTTTCAAACCAACACTAAAAATCACACAATTTTAGTGCAACACTATAATTTCATATCAAATTTGGTGTGATACTGTTCATCACACTAAAATACTATTCATTCTACTAAAACACTATTTACTTAATTTATTAATAAAATAAACAATTAAATAAATGACAAATAAAAATATAAATACATATAATATTATAAAATAACTTTTAGTGTTAAGTTTGGTGTTATGGTTGGAGAACTTTTTTTAGTACTGAAATTACACTAAAATAATGTGGTTTTGACACTAAAATAGTGTTATAGGTTGGAAATGTTCTAAAGGTCAAAAAAGTCTAACAATTGATTTGGAAATTGTGAATATGTCTCTCTCATGCATTAAGTGTTCTTTTTAGTATCAAAACACAAGAAAGTGTCTTTTTAAGTAATCCACTCTTTATTTCTTTATTTTGATGTATATTTTATGTATCAATATAATTTGGCCAAATAATAATATCAGAGTAAATCACACATATTTTTTACACATACTGTATTTAAAAGTTTTTCAAATGGATATGACTTTATTTCAAAAGATATAAGTTGTTATTAACACAAATATCTCGGTATATTCTATATAATGTGTAGAATAGCACATATTTAAAATTTATTTAAAATCCCTCCCTCCCTTCCTTCCAACAAACGATTTCCCGATTCAGAAAACAACAATGAATATGTGATTCAAAATTGGAAAATATCACCAATGATATGTATGAAGTATGTTATATTATATATGTTGGTTTGTTTTATTCTATTTGATAAACATAGAATAGTTCAATATCTAATTCAAATAATACATCATATTTAAACATATATTAAAAATAATTTGATATGAATTGATTTGTTAACAGTTTTAGCTCGACCAAACTCTTGGTTTTCTCTCATATTTTTCCGCATTCAACCAATATATAATTGGTAATATTATATTGTAAATACTTTATACTATTCTATTTTATGGCACAATATAGTATGTTACAATATATTATCTTTCTTCTCCTCTTCTTTGTTCTTCTACACCTATTTTTTCATATTTTCGTTTTCCGTTCTCTCGTATTCTCTTCCTTTATTTATTTTTTCTCACATCTCACTCCTATTTCTCCTCCTTATTCTTCTTCGCTCCTAACCCCTCTCTCTTCTTCTTCTCCCCCCTCACACCTCTTCGCGACCTCACTCCTAACTCCTCACTTTTTCCGACCATGTCCTCTATATTATTTTCTTCTTCCTCTTCACTACTTATTATTCATTTTTCCATTTATTCCTCTACTTCTTCACTTGTTCTTCTCTTTTTCTTCTTCCTCCTCGATCCTCCTTTTCCTCCACTTCTGTTTCTTGCTTTTCTTTATCCACTCTTCATTGTTTATTTTTAACTCTTTTGTACTAATGCTATTGTCATTGGCAATTACTAAAAATGATCAACAAAATAGCACATTTTACTATTTGTTGTTGTATTCTATAATATATGTATATTTTAGTTAAGTTATTACTGTGGATCAGTTGTTTTTTTCTATGTGTTCAGTAAATCCAGTATCTTATCATTAAACGGTTACACATAAAACAGTGTCACGTCCGGAAAAAGAGATATTGGTCCAGTTTCGCACATAATTGTCCCATTAGAGAATCACTTTATTGCAATAGTTATTTGATGAATTTTTTTCGTCACTGTGTATTTTACAAATTAACCCATTTAACAATAGCCGCTCTTCGAGAGTGAAACTAAAAATGGGTTAAGAATGTATTTTAATGGGCTGATAGTGTACAGGGCTCACTTTGTGATTCTCATGCAACGCAAGAGCCGAAAATGTGCCAAGCAAGATAAGCTTACTAATTAAACGACTCCAAATTCCGATCACTAATCTATGAATTATGAACAAAAAGCCAAAAGTCAAATTCTCGTTTATTTCCGACCATATCCTCTACATTATTTTCTTCTTCCTCTTCACTACTCAATATTCATTTTTCCATTTATTGTTCTACTTCCTCACTTATTCTTCTTTTTTTCTTCTTCCTCCTCGATTCTCCTTTTCATCCACTTATGTTATTTGCTTTTCTTTACTCACTCTTCATTGTTTATTTTTAACTCCTTTGTACTAATGCTATTGTCACTGGCAATTACTAAAAATGATCAACAAAATAGCACACTTTACTATTTGTTGTTGTATTCTATAATTAACCTATATAATAGAAATGTAATACAATATGTATTATATTTTAGTTAAGTTATTACTGTGGAACAGTTGTTTTATTCTATGTGTTCAATAAATCCAGTATAATATCATTAATCGGTTACACATAAAACAGTGTCACACTCGGAAAAGAAGATATTGGTCCAGTTTCGCACATAATTGTCCCATTAGAAAATCACTTTATTGCAATGGTTATTTGATGAATTTTTTTCCTTACTGTGTTTTTTACAAATTGACCCATTTAACAACTAGCCGCTCCTTGAGAGTGAAACTAAAAATGAGTTAAGAATCTATCTTAATGGCCTGATAGTGTAGATGATCCACTTTGGGTCCACTTTGTGATTCTCCTGTAACCCAAAAGCCGAAAATGTGTCAAGCAAGATAAGCTTACTAATTAAACAACTCCGAATTCCAATCACTAATCTATGGATTATGAACAAAAAGCCAAAAGTCAAATTCGTGTTTATTTCCTGTCTACAATTCAAAACAACTAACTTACTGGAAGTATAAATGTACATCGATTTTGAAAATCAATTAAACTGAAACAAATTATTTTAAATATACTGTATCAGATAATGTTAATGGAGTGAACCGATCAGAAACTGAACTTGTATAACTGGCAATTGACATATTGAAAACGAAAATCAAGCGGTGGTAGTAGTTTGATGGTAAGAGAAAAATTTGGACTAAGGTGCAAACCTGTTAGTTTTGGAATTGAGTCATGCTAAGAATTAAGTTGTTATTTGTTTAGCTACACAAAGATAGAACAAAGGTTTAGGTCTTATCGGAAAACCTAAAGTCAAATTATCGGTACGCGTAAAACAGATTAGTTGGACTTCGGTCTAGATATCCCTATTTTTTTTTAAAACATATTAAAAACGTTTTGGTTATTGTGACACTGATTGAAAAGCCAAGAAAAGATAACATCAATAATTTCCCAACTATAGACATTACCATACCAACAACATATGGACGGTCCGATCTGATGTTAAAAGAAATAAAAACGGAGTTATACTTTCTTTTCACGTTTATTAAATTATTCAATCAGAGGGTTGAAATTTTGTCAGAGTATGATATATAAGATTTTGGTTTAAAATCACACCAAATTCACAACTAAACCTTAGCCTATGTGGCACAGAATGTATTAAAACCAGCAGTAGAGAAAGAAGTTGTAGAACCAAGCATCACAAAGCTCCAAGCTTTTGCCTGGAAGGTAAAAGTGCCGACGAAGATATGTCATCTTATATGGCAACTGGTGACTGGTCATGTGGCAGTAATGAGGAATTTAACAAGACGCAATATGAAGTGTGATAATTACTGTCCAAGATGCGGAGAATTAGAGGAAACTGTGACCCATGCATTTTTTGAATGTCCGCCAGCTCTTCAAGTTTGGTCATTATCATCGACTCCAACAAGCCCACATATATTTCCGGTATCAAGCGTCTACACAAATATGGATTATCTGTTTTGGAGGAAGAATAGCATCATCGAGCCAGAACAAGACATGGATCCTTATCCCTGGATATTATGGTATATTTGGAAGGCTAGGAATGACAAACTCTTCAGGGGAATAGATAGAGTTCCTTTGGAGCTTGTTCGACATGCAGAGAGTGAATGCCAAGCCTGGTTTGATGCTAACGATGCGGCACAACCAGTGGTACAACCAGTGGTTCAAGATAATATCCCTGAGGTATCCCAAGTCATACGTTTGGGTAATATTTGCTTGTTAGATGGATCTTGGACATATTCTGCTCACTTTAGTGGATGCGGCTGGGTATAGATGGACAGTGCTGGGAACATTCAATTTATGGGAACAAAGAATTTCACTTGACGCGAATCAGCTTTGCATTCGGAAGTAGAAGCACTGCGGTGGGCGATGGAGAATATGCTTCAACACTCAACATGCCAGAGCTTCGGGACAGACTGCAAGAAGCTGATTGCAATGATAAAGGACCCTCAGGCTTGGCCAAGCTTTGTGACAGAATTGGAGAGGATAGAGACGTTACAGATGTTGGGGAAAGACACACGGCGCAGCGGAATGTCACGGTCGTGTTCCCCTGACCTTGTGCGAACCTGTGAGGAAAATACTTCGACGATGGCAAGATATCAAAGTTGCGATAACTAAATGAGACACACAATTTTTACGTGGAAAACCTCCTCGATGTGAGAAGGAAAAACCACGGGACCGTAGTCCACTCAAAAATCCACTATATAAATGGTATGAGTACAACCACGTCCTCCCTGTTCAACAGCCTGAACAGAACAGAGAGTCTAGCTACAAAGAGCTATCTCCAACACAAACAACAACAACAAGAGAGCAACACAAAGCTTCAAAACCGGCAGCAACCAAACGACCTCAGCTCACAAAGATTCCGGCTTCCAGAAACTAATCCAACCGTACAAATCCAAGATAAACAAGTCGACAATACCTCTGCCAAATTTCAGCTCAATAAGAGAAGATCTCACCGTTGGATTTACCAAACACCCAAGACTGCTCTGCTGAAGAACTATGGCGACCAGCTTCAAGAAAACCCAGACAACAGAAGATCCAACCGTTGAA
>NC_027753.1:26353311-26379431 GCF_000695525.1 Brassica oleracea var. oleracea
TGAGTACAACCACGTCCTCCCTGTTCAACAGCCTGAACAGAACAGAGAGTCTAGCTACAAATAGCTATCTCCAACACAAACAACAACAACAAGAGAGCAACACAAAGCTTCAAAACCGGCAGCAACCAAACGACCTCAGCTCACAAAGATTCCGGCTTCCAGAAACTAATCCAACCGTACAAATCCAAGATAAACAAGTCGACAATACCTCTGCCAAATTTCAGCTCAAGAAGAGAAGATCTCACCGTTGGATTTACCAAACACCCAAGACTGTCCCGCTGAAGAACTGTGACGACCAGCTTCACTAAAACCCAGACAACAGAAGATCCAACCGTTGAAATCCAAATCCCTTCGGTGAATCTCTAACCCACTGACTGAAGAAGCTTCCCACAAAATATCAGCCCGATCAAGTTCCGTTTGATTCTCCAAAACCAGTCTTGAAATAGCCTGACGAGTTTTCTCCTCCTTCTCTCTTCTTTCTCTCTTTTGTCTCTCTCTCTAAACTCTATTATTGTGAGTCTACAGTGCAAAGGGTCATGAGAATTATTATTATGTCTCATGCCCACTTGGTTCTCTCCATCTAGGAGGGACCCAACAACAGAGACGTTACAGATATGCTTCCCGGACTTCAACTTCATTCATGTTCCACGGACTGCAAGATCCTACCGTAGGGAGTTATTTTTTATTGGTTGTTCTATTCCGGTTTGGTTACCCAGACCACCTCAAGTTTGAGAAATAGAATGACCATTCGACGTCAAAAAAAAAAAAAAAAACCTTAGCCTATGTTGGAAATAATGATCTAAATACGAATATGCATCCGTATGGACTTGATTTAGATATCATCTAAGAAATGCCTAGCAATCATTCCAAGAAACTAGGATAATGTAATTTGACTTTAATTGGATAACTAGCTAGTAGTCTATTACGCGAGGGACGACATATTTTATACTACTTTGTATTTGTTTTGAATGAATAAATGAGCTATACGTATTACGTTCATTAAACTCTTAGATTATCTAATCTAGATGTATAAGAAATCATAGATTCAATTTCATTAGAAAAGTTTTACTCTATACAAAATAGTGAAGTTAAGAAAGTTTAGATTTCACTTTATGAGAAGATACGGGCTTATGGATCTAAAACTTCATAGTCATTCCAAAAAAAAATCGACTCATGTGGACTTAAGTTTTTATTTTCCGGATTGAGTTTTCATTTACTGGGTAAAAAAAAAGTACATGTAAAGTAGAAGTTAGAAAGAGAATGAGCTCAATATAATAATTAAGTAAATATAAATCTTACACGCTCTCCGGTTTTTAATATAAGTCGTTTTAGAGAAATTTTTATGTTTCAAATTATATGACGTTTTCGGTTTTCTATGTAAAATTTATTAATACTTAATGTTATATGACCAATAATAATATATCTTTTATTTTATTATTGGTCAATTTGTGGTTATGTAAATAATTAATGATGTTTTTGTTTAGAAAATACTCCATCTGTTTCATAATACTTGATGTTTTATCTTATTGCACAAAGATTAAGAAAGTTAGATTATAAAAAAAAATTTTTTTTAAAGATATAGTTTTTAAATTATTTAATCAATTTTAAAAATGACTGTAAAATCTAATTGGTTGAACAGTTTCCAATAAAGTTAAAATTAATCATAAAACCTCAGAACTTCATGTAAATTGAAACAAAATATTTCTTATAAAACATCATCTATATTGAAACGGAGGAAGTATAAAAAATTAATATTTTCTTAATTTATGTGCACAATTCTAAAACGACTTATATTAAAAAACGGAGGGAGTACTTAGCTAGCTAATAAGCTAAAATCCTTACGTTGACAGCCTGCTAAGAAGGTTTACATTGACATATATTATTATAAGATCTTGTACTTAATTATTAAGATGATGATAAAATATCTGTTTCAAATAAGATAATGTAGTTAATGTTGTTGCCACCAGATACAAACCTGTTAGAGCAACTCCATCCGTAGATCTTAGAGGAGGCACTAAAGTAATTAAGAGAAAAAATTAAATCATAAATGGTTTTATTAGGTAGGAGCGCTCCTTTATTAGGTGATTTAAGGAGCGGTAAAGATCCCAAACATGACAGCAAGGGGTTGGCTGGGTCATTCAAGACGAAAGGTCTTGTTTACGGTTTGTATTTTATTTTTATTTTTCATCTTCGATGTCATCGACATCTCTTACTCCTCTCTCTCTCGAAATTTCCTTGACCATGATTGATCCGTTTTTTCGTCTGTGATTATGTCGTTTTCTTGTGTGATATCGTCTAAATCCTATCACCGGGTCTTCCTTCCTCGTCGATTCTGTCGGAATCTCCAACGGAGAAAACGTTTGATTCGTTTCACCCACTTCGTCGATGTTCTCCTCCGGACTCATCCATGCAATCAGCACAAAGGTTCGGTTTCTTTTTTATTTTTGTTTATGTGAATTGAATCCCTTTGTCGATTATTTTCCAAAATTTTGTTTGGGTTATGAGAGTTGCCTCTGTCTATCAGGAAAGATCGATGGGGAAGTGGTGGTTTGAAGTCGCGAGGAACGGACTATGATGATGAAGAGAGTATCTTCCGACAACTGTGGATACGGTATTGGTGGTCCAATCCGACAAAGGTCATTCCTTTACGCTGTTTTATTTGATGATTTAAAATTTTATAAGAGTTTTTCTTGAGTTAGAAGTTTGAGTAGACTTTTGTGTTGATTCAAAACAGTTGATTGATTAAATCTTCATTGTCTTAATTGTGAACTAAGAAGTGTCTTGTGTTTTGATTTCAAACACAGTTGGAGCTGCGTGGGAGACAGTAAATGAGAGCAAAGAGACAGTAAATGAGAGCGTGGAAGACAAAGGTCTTGCAGGGAGCAGCAAGAATACAGAGGTCACACAAAGACGTCAAACCATCTATCTTTAAGTTCATAGGTAAGTAGAGACAATCCTTTAATGAGTGTTAGACATTGTTTAGGTTGGAATTAAATGGTCTTTAGGAGTAGATACATTTATTGGCATTGTTTACGTTAGAATTAAATGGATTTTTGAGGTGTTTTGGTTGTTTTATAATTAGGTAGATACATTGATGAGCATTTACACGAACAAATCCCATACTCTCATTAAGTTTGCTTTAAAAAGCGATTAACTTTCCCTTTCTCAATTCATATTTCTTTCATTTCTGTGGAATTCATATCTCTTCTCTTATCAGAAGAAGCTATATTTCTTCTTTTTTAATTTCTCCTCCTTCGCTATGGATCCATTTAGTGAACCTTGTGGCTTTCAAAATCTCCTAAACAGTCAACAACCAAACCCCTCCTTCTCCTACCTCTCTCGTGAACCAAGTATTGAAGTCTCTGGATGGCCTGAAGATGCAAACGAAGATGAAGTCATCTTGTCTGACCGTAAAGAAAGGCGGAAATGGTCACCAACTGAAGATAAGGTGCTCATTTCTGCTTGGTTAAACACGTCCAAAGATCCTGTCGTGGAAAATGAGCAGAAAGCAATTGCGTTTTGGAAACGAATTGCTGCTTATTTTGGTTCAAGTCCACAGCTTGCCGGTTACCAAAAGAGAGACAAAACTTGCTGTAAATCGAGGTGGGGGAAGATTAATGAGGGTGTGTGCAAGTTTGTTGGTTGCTATGATGCTGCAACCAAACAAAAATCGAGTGGCCAGAGTGAGGATGATGTACTGAAGATGGCTCATGACATTTTCTTCAATGATTATAAGAGCAAATTCACACTTGAGCATGCATGGTTGGAGTTGAGGCATGATCAAAAATGGTGTGGAGGTCTGGCGAGTAAAGAGAATGTGAGCTCTAAGAGAAGAAAGCTTGATGATCAATCACCACAGTCATCAACGTCAGTGCCATGTAGCCTTGGAGGAGATGAACCAACGGCTCGGCCTGCTGGTGTCAAAGCTGCGAAGGGCAAAAGTAAAGCGGCTGTGAGTAAGGGTAAGACTTCTGAAGCAGAAGGGAAGTTGTGTGTTGACTTTCAGAACATGTGGGAGATCAAGCAAAAGGATTTTGTATTGAGAGACAAGCTTAACAAGCAGAAATTGCTCGACTCCCTAATTACCAAGACAGAGCCATTAACTGAACCAGAGATTGCTTTGAAAAATAAGCTCATTAATGATATGTTGGCTTCTTAGTTTGAGTTTATGGATCTTTACATTCTCTTATTTTATGTATGAGTTTCAGTTAATGTTTCTGGTCAAGTCTGTATTTGTTTCTCTTTGTTTTCGAGTCTGTATACATTTTCTTTGGAGTCTGTATTATGTATAATATTGGCTATTTCAATGTATAATATTGGTTTCTGTTTTTCTTATCCTACATAGGATTGTTTTGTATACATACTCGACTTTTGCTGTTGCAGGACAATGAAGAAGATGGTAGTGGGAGATTGATACAACCGGCAAAATCAAAAGAAGAAAGCAATGGCTTATGGTATGTTTCAGTTACTCAATACATTTTCACTATATGGCGACTTGTTAGGATTGTAACTGATGTTTAGGATTGTAACTGATGGCTAGGGTTGTGGCGCCTTGTTAGGATAGTAACTACACGTTTTGAGAAGTGTTAATGATGCATACTCATTTGCTTTTACGTGTGTGACATCAGAAACAAAGAACAAAAGAAAAAAAAGTGAGTGGCATGTGACAGAAACACACCAAAAGAAAAAGAAAGCTTGCTGTGGCATGTGACACAAACAAACACCAAAAGAAAAAAAAAGAGAAAAAGAAAGCTTGCAGTGGCATGTGACACAAACAAACGCCAAAAGAAAAAGAAAGAGAAAAACAAAGCTTGCAGTGGCATGTGACACAAACAAACGCCAAAAGAAAAAGAAAGAGAAAAACAAAGCTTGCAGTGGCATGTGACACAAACAAACGCCAAAAGAAAAAGAAAGAGAAAAACAAAGCTTGCAGTGGCATGTGACACAAACAAACAAACACCTCTTCTTCCTTTATAAAGAGTAGATGTAATTAAAAACGCCCAAGTGCCATACGTATTCTGTTTTCTCAAACGTTTGATGCTTTGTAAATCATATTGTCCTTTACCATTTTCCAATTAAAGAGTTGAGTTACTTTGTCTCTCTTATCAATTTCTCTCTTACCATTTCTCTCTTATAATTTCTCTTTAAAATGGCTTCTTCTTCTTCTCATGATCTTGATAACATGATGGATGAAACATTTGATCAACTTTTAGAGCAACAATTCGAACAACTTTCCATCCACTACGAAGAACGTTAAAATGCATCAAGGTCCAAAAAAAAGAGAGCCTACATTGAAAGACAACGAGAACAAGGACACATGCAGTTATGGAACGATTACACAGCGCTTTTATGCTTGGAACATTTTGTTCAAGGAATCATAAATTTATTTGGAGATGAGTCTCTAGGAAGACCCACGCCAGAAGATCTTCAACGACTACTCGATATTGGCGAGATACGCGGATTTCCCGGGATGATAGGAAGCATTGATTGTATGCACTGGGAGTGGAAGAATTGTCCGACCGCATGGAAAGGTCAATATACACGTGGATCAGGAAAGCCAACAATTGTTTTAGAGGCTGTAGCTTCAGCAGATCTCTGGATATGGCACGCGTTTTTCGGACCTCCAGGTACATTAAACGATATCAATGTTCTTGATCGATCACCAGTTTTTGATGATATATTACAAGGTCGAGCTCCAAAGGTTAATTACATTATCAACGAACACGAGTACCATTTGGGTTACTATCTCACAGATGGTATTTATCCAAAATGGGCTACTTTTGTCCAATCTATTCCACTTCCTCAAAGTCCGAAAGCAACCTTATTCGCTACGCATCAAGAAGCTGTACGTAAAGATGTGGAGCGTGCTTTTGGGGTCTTGCAAGCTCGCTTTGCCGTTGTCAAAAATCCAGCTCTTTTGTGGGATAAAATAAAAAATGGCAAGATAATGCGAGCATGCATCATTCTACATAATATGATCGTAGAAGACGAACAAGATGGGTACACTCAGTTTGATGTATCAGTTTTTTCACAACCGGAATCAAACCGAAATTCACAAGTGGATTTTACATATTCTACAGATATGCCTTCAAATCTCGGGAATGTGATGAATATGATGAGCAGTCGGAATCAAATACGTGATAACAAAATACATCAACGATTGAAAGCTGATTTGGTAGAAAATATCTGGCAAAAATTTGGAACAAATCAAGATTTCAACTAATCGGTGTTTTTTCGTTTACGATTTGTATTTGTATTTTTAATATGCTTTTATGTAATTTCTTTTTAAAATTTTATGTATGTTTTTATTTTAAATCATTCTACTTAAAAAAAAAAATTAAGAACCCCATAGGGGTTCTCCCAGTGGAAGAAAAAAAAATATCTCCACTAACTAATTAAGGTCTTGAACTTGTCAAGTCACATTATATATTCTCAATTTAAACATTAGACCTCTAATGGATCCTAATGGATGGAGATGGTCTTACTGACCGAGACTTGTCGGCCATAAAGAAAAGAATTGGAACATTCCCATTTCTTGGTCCAAAAGAATAAATCGAATCTTAGGGTTCACACAATTTCCAGTTTTTTTATATATAGACTTCGTATCGTATCGTATCTATTAAATACACAACGAGACTTTTCAATAGCTCTATTTTGGATGTGTTATGAGTTTGAGACCAATGAGTCACACGGGAAAAGGAGATGAGTTTTGGTTGCAGATTACTTGGCTGAGTGAAAACAATTTATAGGGAAAATTAGCATCGTTTAAGCAATTCATGGTAAAGATATGCGCTTAAGTGATTTATCTTAGAATTGGAAGAACATGGCTTCATAGTATATGTGGTATTTAGCATGACATAACTAGAGCTGAAAATTTTAATTATAACTGCGGGTCCTGTTCAGTTTTATATGGGCAGAGAGGTACGTACAAGTCGACCAATTGAAAAATTTTGAATTATAAATGTGAATGTGGATTAAATTTATTTTATGCGAGGTAGATACATATTAGTCAAATTTAAATTGTATATATCCGGGAATCCGTAAAACTGAAAAAACATTTTTAGAGAAAAATGATTTTCTTTCAAAATAATTATAAATTACAGATATATACATAATTTTAATCATAAATTTATTATTTTTATGATTTAAAAAATAAATAAAATATAGAAGATGATTATTTTATAGTTATTAATACTATCTCTAAATCCTGCATATCATCCACAAATGTAGATGAAACCGATGATGGTATAGTTATTTTTTCTTTGCGGATCAGATAGTGAATCAAGTTTTATATAAAAAATTGTTCAATCCGTATCGAAATGGTGCAGACGGGGCGAATTTGACCGTTTCCCATCACGATTAACGTACGCAAATCGTCCATTTTCCAAATTGAACTTCTTAGATCAGGTTTAGTAAACAAGCACCTTTTAGACTGAACCGATTAGGTAACCGAGCTTGGTCATGTAATATTGGTTTTTCTTAAGTAAATATTAAAGAAAATCTGTTTGTTAACTAAGTATAAGTTTATGCATGTTGACAAAAAATATAAGTTTATGCATCACAGAGTTTGGCCTATAATATTGGTTTTCCTCAAGTAGAAAGGTACAAAAAGACTGAACAAAAAATAAAAAATGTAAAGCTTAATTTGATTAACTTGGACTTTATCAAGTTAAATACCATTGGCTGTTTACATCTTGTCTTCTTCCAACCACACCGGTAAATAACTCTTTGCATTCAAATTCCAACTTTCTCTCCAAGTCTTTTATTTGGTTTTGATTATCTTTCTCTACAATAGTTCCATGTCTAGTAATTTTCTAACTATGCTAATATTGGAAAGTTGTAAATTACTTTTTGACCTATGATCCTAAAGAGGAGACTGGACTTACCCTAGTTCATCCCTCAAATAAATAAATAGTTTTTTTTGTCTATAATGTTTAAACATAGAATCAAACATCAAACCGATGAGACTGGTGGGCTACGGATCAAACTCATCTAAATGTTCGCAAGAATCTAATCATATCTTACAAATTCAGAAAATTTACTGATCAAATACGAGCCATTTAAATTGACTGTAATCAAAACAATTATATTTTCAAAATTTTGAAAAATTAAACTAACAGTATCCGAAATACCGTGTGTATAATATAATATGCATTTATCAAATTTTGACCAAGGAAGAGTATATATCATTGAACAAACTTTACACTAGTTCATATCATTTTGAAGATACGGATGTTCATAAATCTGTTCAAAGAACAAACTTTACACTAGTTCATATTATTTTCGAATCTCAAGCTATGTAATTTTTTGTTCAAAAAAAAAAAAGATACGAACAATAAAATTAGTTAACTCAAAGTATGTTTAAATATATGCGTGTTGTATCTTCATGAAAGTCGCACAGTGTGATTGCGTGAATGTGTGATACGTACTTGATTTATAGCTTATAAGCTAGTGCGCATATATTATACATGACATAACAAAACGGGAAAATATAATATCACAGGAACAAAGTGAACACTGTAATTTACAGAGTGTGTTATTTTTTTTCATTTCAAGCATTAACAATAATTTCCGTAACAAAAAAAAAAGTGTTCTTAGAGATCTAAAAAATGTTTTCTTCGTGGATTGTTGAGAGTCTTTTAATCGATCGAGCCGCAAGCTTCCTAGCCCTCCCGGACGCATATCTTTTCAATTGCCGTACCGAACCGGACCGGGAATAACCGATTATATTAGTACTCTTAAACTGCGTCGTTTTATTCGGTAGGTTTCCCTTTTGCACCATCGTCGAACTTCTATTAACGACGACGAGCCGTTCGTTAGGCTGATTCATCATCATCACCGGAGAGATCCTCCCGCTCTTGCGACGGCGATTTTTGTTCTTCGCAGCTTTCTCCATGGCGACGCTAGCTTTCACCGCCAGAGCCGCCATATCGGACGCCGTGAGACGGTACTGACGTTTGGAGACAGGGAGAACGAAATAGATTTGATCCGCCTGAAGAATCTCCTCCGGTTCGATCGCCGGGATGAAATCGTCGTAATAAAGAGAATCTGAATTACATAGAAAATAAGAGGAAGGCCGAGAGGAAGAAGAAGCCATCGATTCAGCTTCAAGAACCTGTGAAGCTAACACCGGGACATTGTATTCCCGGAGATCGCCGTTAACCGTTACGATTTTAGCCGCCGGAGAAGAATCGCAGTCGCTACGACCAACAGATACACAAAGACCCATTTGGAGTTTTTTTTCTTTCGAAACTTTAGGTTAAAAATTACAAAAAAACAAAACTTGAAATCTGATCGCTTGAGAGAGAGTAATTGACAACTAAGAGATAGAGAGAGGGAGAGAGGACGCGTAGAGACAGAGTATGTTACAGAGGGGATATAAATAGACCAAGATGGTGACGTAAGTCGTAAGCTATTACCGAACCGGCCGAACAAAAAGGAAGAGACAAAAACCAGTTGCGGTTTTGTCTTTTCTCAAACGCTGACGCGTATACTAATTAGCTTGTCAAGAGCATGTTTATTGGAGAGTTCTTATCGAATATAAAAACCCGTCTCTTAACTTTTAAAAAAAATTAAGAACCAGTTCTTAAAACTCTTATTTAAAAATCGGTTCTTAAATTTTTTAGTTAAAAATTAAGAGACGAGTTCTTATATTCCACTAAGAACCCCACCCTAATAACCTACCAATAATCATGCTATTAGTTGACTCTTGCCTTACACGTATTTATGATATGCATGCACCTTCTACTAAAGTCACAGAATATTTTGACTAACCTAAACAATTTAATTTAGACAACATTGCTTAATCTTGTAAGATCAAGAGAAAAAATGTAAAAAGTGATCAAAGTGATCAATAGATTTAGTTACTGGAAATTTCATTGATAAAATTTCTTCTATTATTATTATTGTTGAGAAAAGGGATTGCACAACCAGTTTTTATTTTCTTTTTAGTCAACGTGTGAGTACGATTGGCATGGTTATTTTAGATGACTGCATTGTACAGTTGTTTGTATTCAGTGCCGTGCTCAGCTATTAACAAAAGCGTTATTTATCACAATTGTTATATAAAATATGCAAACAATTATGATAAAGTTTATACAAATCACTGTATTTGTAAATAATATGAATAGTTTTATAAAATATATGAGTATTTATTAGTGTTATTAAAACTAGATATTTCTTTTGAAAAGCACACATTTAATAAACTAAAAAAGATTAATCATTATTTAATATTAAAAGTTATCTATTCAGATTAAATAATATATCTTGAATATTTTTAAATAAGTTAATTTAATCCACATTAATAACTTAGAAATTTATAAAATAATGAAAACCAAGTAGTTACATTATAAAACTAGAAATGAGCAAAAGTTAAATATAAAACATAAATAAAACAACCAAAAGGAACAAACTCTAACTAAATAACCCATATAAATGTATGGGAAGTTAATTAGTATAGCTAAAAAACATAAACTCTAAAACAAAGTCACAGTATTTAACCAAGCCACCAATTAAGCTAATTATATTTGAAAAATAGGGGCCCTTGAATTTGATAAATCTTTTGGGGGCCTGAGGCATTTGCCTCTTTTGTAATACAGTAGGCACGACTCTGTTTGTATTATACGTGGATGTGCGTTTGTATAAATGGTCTTTCTTCTTATCCATCTACTCTGTAAAATTGACCTAAAAAGTCTATTTAATCGTCAACTTGCCCAACTAGAAGGTACGCAACATAAAGTTTCAAAATAAAATATTCACATTCATTTTATGGTAATACAATTTTTAGGGAGAATTTGCTGAATATTTATAAGAGGCAAAAGAACGAAGAATATGTCCATACTACAGTAATTCAGGACGGATGAAACAAAATGCACATAAATTTGACCGAAATCTTTCTCCAGGCGCGTGCGCGACACTCCAAAACTAAAGTTGTCATACTATACTACATATCATATAGTATAGGCACATAAATGATTTAATCAGTTACAAGGTTGTGTTTCATCAATTACGTAACTATACTATACATGTTTACAACATAGTTTAGAATACTCGACAAAAACATAAATTATGTTTATGCCCACAATGCTTTACCAATTTAGGGGAGAGGATCAAGAATAGTGGTAACATACATAGCAACCGTACTAGGAATCAAGTTTACAAAAAAAGCTGGTATGTTCATCAAAGAAGAGAAAATATATGCACGCATGTCCATGCATGGGAAAAGGCTGGCATACGACTATACTATATTCAATATAATATGGTAACATCAGATTTGAGTGTTTTTATCCAAACAAGCTGAACAAAATTAAACAGAGGGAAAATCAGCAACTAGGTTACTACGGGCGTTAGTTTGGGTTAAATGTGGAGTCTTCAACTGCATACGTCCTAACTGCAGCTTCAAATGCGTCTTTCGTGTGACTGTACTGTTTAGTGCTCTCATATAGTATATGAGATAAAACTTTTACTCTTAACTTTTCTCAAAAAATAAGTTTCTCGTCGT
Source organism: Brassica oleracea var. oleracea (assembly GCF_000695525.1). Taxonomy (NCBI): domain Eukaryota; kingdom Viridiplantae; phylum Streptophyta; class Magnoliopsida; order Brassicales; family Brassicaceae; genus Brassica; species Brassica oleracea. The sequence continues at coordinate 26,364,812 of NC_027753.1, forward strand.
TTTGCCGTTAACCCCTTTTAACCAGATCTGAAAACTAAACGGTGGTTTCGATTTCAGATAACACACAAACAAATCGGGTTGCTTAGACACTGATGATATGTCCACTACAACTATTAATTCAAAAGACACGGTGGGAAAAAGTAAAAAAATCACAAATAGTGGCGGCGGTGATAAAAGAGAAAACATTAGAGATGGTGGCAACAATAGTGGAAGAGGTGATGGGGGTGAAGGATCATACAATCCACAACGGCGGCAGTGGAAGCAAAAACAGTGGAGATGATGGTAAAAATGATGGAAGCACGGATGGTGTAGAGGAATGAAATAATTAGCAACGGCGATTGTGGTGATGTTACAAACAGAGGTGATTGAAGCGGAAGAAAGTGAAATGAACAGAGATAAAATAGATAAAATTATAAACAAAAAAAATATGTGGTGCGCGCGTGTGGTATCAAGAGTAAAGTTGTAATTAATACAGAATATCATAGCCAAAATAGTCTTATGGGATATAAACTTTATTTCTATTTTTCTTATGTATATGCGCTGCAATTCCCCCAATTTTTATACGGTTCAGATTAAAATCATATTTAGAAAATATATACACAATGAGTAACCGATTGTACGCGGCGTTCGTGTGGACGGAAATTATTTTTCAAATAGACAAAGAAGTTTGAATTCAATATTTGGTGAATTGATTAACGACTAATCAATTAAATCGCGGGTTAGATAACAGATTCTTTGACCAAAAAATATTATATGTACGGATGGATTGTAGAGAAGTCAGCAATGATGTGGCTCTTAGCCGTAACACGTGACTAAAATTTTAAGCAGATAAGGAGACCAACACAATAAATAAATAAGCGTGGGGAATAAGGAAACCACAGCAAGTTTTTAATTTTCTCTCTTTCTTTTAATGTGAAAGACCATAGCAATTTGTAGTATTTGACTCACCAATACCATGTGATATTTTGATAAAATAAAGAAAAACGAGTTGATATTCCAAGTGGTAAAAAAAATACAAATGGTCAATTTATGTACGTAAGCCGTGTGTTTCAAGTGACTTTCGTAATGATAATTGATGAATAAATGTTCTATATATTTGCTTAAAAGAATTAACGTTATAACCTTTTTGACAAAATATCATTTTATAATCGTGATATGCGCTTCCGCAAAACTCCCGTGATTTATGAGATTTAAATATACATTTTTATAAAGAGATTTAAATATACTTATCGTCGATGTTTTTTAAATTATATAACAAATTTGAATTTTATTAAGAACTTCATCATTACATGATTATTTACATCTTATGCTTATAAGTACTTCCAGACTTGACATTAGTTTAACTAAAAGCTAAAAAGCACAAAGGAGACACCGTACTTATTTAATTATTACATTGAACTGAGTAAACTCGAAAAGGTCACAGGCCATGCAAAAGGCACAAAGGATTCACGTGTTCACTCGTTGACTTTTAAAGGAATGCAACTGACTACATATAATATTACACTATCATAATCCTTAATTTAAACTTCGTTAAACCTAATGAACAAAACAAGATTTTCCAGTTTCATATTTTGTTTTTGCATGATATAGTGTATATATATGTAGATTCTTATTTCATGTGAAAATGCCTCAAGAACACTTAAATGAAAGCTGGGGATCAACTATTAGTTTAATTAATAGGGAATGAGACTTCTACGGTATCATATTAATTAATGTTCCTACAGGCTAGTCATATAGTATATCAAGTTGATCGCAACTACATTATATTCATTTGTCATTAACTAAGATATCTTTACAACTTAGTAATGACAGCTTGCGGGACGCGTAATTATCATTTAATTACAACAAAAATGATTTAAAATCCAGAAAATTTCGTAAATACACGCTCGTTGCAGATTTTTCGATTTGGCAACTGGCAGAAGTCTACAAGTCAATTAACAAACAATTCGTAGAAATCTTCAATTAAGTGACAAAAACATCTAGGGGGTGTATTGGAATTGGATTTTTACGAGATTTTGGATTTTTATTAAAATCCTCTTATTCAACTAAAGATTTGTAAATATCTTTTCAAATCATGTGTTATCGAACATGAGATTTATGTAAAATTATTAAAATCATTTGAAATATACTGTTATTCAATCAAACAATTTACAAAACTCATATCAAATCCAGTGTTATTGAAATCAAAACAGTTTTTTTTTTTTGCGAAAAAAGTTACAAAAAGGATTTTGGGAGAGTTGACATCAATTTGTAGTTAAAAATAGCGGTGGAAAAATTCCACCTCTAAGGTAGTTATTGAGAGAGAGAGTTCAGAATTTAAAAAAAACTCTCTTTAGAAACATCACAAATATTTCGATTACTTCTCTCTATAATTAATCTTTCACATTGCTTTCTCTCTCAGTTATTGTTTTTGTTTCTACACCTTGTCTCTGCATTTATTCTCTTCGTCTTGTTCAACGAAATACACATTGAATTGCACTGAGAAGACATTGTTGGAATATATGAGTTTGTCTCTACCTCTTACAAATCCTTGATTTCTTATTCCCCATATTCTCAAGCTCTTTAATTTCTGAGACCCTCTGTTTCATCTACGAGTATGACTACTTATGTGTTCTTCCCATTGGGAGATTTTTCTTTGAAGACATCAATTCAGATCCTATTCTCGGTGGGTTCCCATGATATTGTATCATTTCCTCACTGATTGCTTTCTAATTCTCTCTGACTATGTGTTTGTTGCATTGATTTTATCTTGTCTGATTCAGAGGCTGTGTTATAATGATCAATGTTTGTGAATATTCTCTATCTTGAATGGTAAATTTATGATGACTCGTTGTTACACTATGATTTTGTGTGTTCGATGCAGGTAAAAACTGCGAGTCCGGCTATATAGGTGAGGGAAAAAAAAGAGTTGATTGTGATATGATAATGAGGTACCAGTCAAGAAAATGACTGTCTCAACTTATGGTTTGGCTCTAAAAGTTTAAGTAAACACATGAGATGAATAAATGATAGTTATATGTATTTCAGTGTATGTGTCTTGGAAGAGAACATATAGAGTATGAGTGGTTTTTACCAAAAGTAGTTAAAGGTTGTGGGTGAAAAGCATTTGACGTATGCAAAAGAAAGAAGAAGCATTTGACGTTGAGGACTCCTTGCACAAGGAACTCCACTATCACCACTTTTTGCTAGGACTGTCTAAAATTTATAGGATTGCAAAATAGTTCGATCTTGGACAATACTTTGAAAATGCAACTATTTTTTATTGATCTTGCTTATTTTTTGGTTTTGGGCAATTGAATTGGATGATCAAAAACAGGTTGGAGTCAACAATAACTCTGTTTTTTTACAGTGTTTCTCTATGGATGTTCACTTGAAATTAATTGAGGATTTTACAGTGTTTCTCTATGGTATTGTTTTTACATTATGATGTCAAATATAAGAATTTGGACTTTAGGAGATGACGATTATAACTACAACTACGATCTTGTTCTGGCTATCGAAAAGAAAAATCATAAACAATCTCAAATCATATAAACTATTCTGAAATCCAAGAATATTTTTTTCCAAATCGTCAATAGGGTTTTCTTTTTCTTTTTAAAGTTTCACCAAAATCATCTACATATACTCAAAGTCCTCCCAAATCTCACCAGAAGTAAAATCTCTCCAAACATTCTCAAATTCACAATTCAATACATCCCCCCTAATGTATATTAGATATCTACCGAAATAGTACCTAAGCCGTTTTGCTTAGATACAAGACCATGATTATAGGAGTTTCTTAAGAGAGGTTTTTAAATTAAAGAGGGATTTAATTAAATCAAAACAAAATTAAAAAGATGTTACTGATCCTTATGAAAGGATTTTGGGGATCGATCACTAAAAAGAGTTTTTTAACTACGTGTCAACAAATCAGAGGAAAGACATTTATTTTTCTTTTTTCTTTTTTTTTCTCTCTTTTTTTTTCTTTTGTTTCTCGCTTGTGTTCTCCGCCTCGCTTGTGTTCTCCACCAATTTATGCGTGATTATAATTGCTCGGTCTTTATCTTTATATGTGTGTTGGCGACACACCAAGTGAGAGAAGCATCCACTCGAGAGAGAGACTATAACATCCCGGGCCTGGCCCAAAATGAAACTCAAGTGCTGCAGGTCAAAGAAGGAGAAACCCTAGACATGACCCCTCTCACTTCTTATAAAAGGGGAAGCCCCCTTAGAGTTCAGCCACAAGAGAGACAGCAAGCGAAGCCATGTCCGAGCAGAACCCCGCCGCCACCTCTCGCCACCGTTGTCCCGCCTCCGTCGAAGCCAGCCGCCGCCCACCGCCCGCGAAGCCCGAGCCGCCGCACCCGAGCCCCTAGTCGTCGCCTCCTTGATTCGGTTTCGTGCAAGCAACTGAGATCTGAACCACAAGGTAAGACCGTGCTCTCTAGCTCTATGTCATTGGGAATGACAGATCCTAAACCCTCCTCTCTCTTGTGAATCCTACTTATGAACCAGATCCCGAGAAGTGACCGTCTCTTCCACTCTAGATCCAGATCTACCACTGCAATAAGCTAGGGTGAGGACTTGGTTGTGAACTTGCCTCATGTTGAGTAACCAATGGGACTTAGTCCTTTGTTAATCAGATCTAGAACTTGTGTGTAACTGTGATGTGATATGTGATTGGTGATTGATCTAGTTGTTATAAAAGGTAGTATGGTTGTTGTGATGAGGTCGTAGGCATGCTAGGGTTGTCAAGAAAGTGATGATAAGATGTTGAGACGTGATGTGAATAGATAAGTGAATGACGTTAAGTATAAATATGGGATTGGGTGATCATATAGAGTATAGCGAAAGGCAGAGGTTGTTTTTTTCATCTGTTTCATTCTTCCTTTGTATGTATGCATCGTAGACTATATGTTTACACGATAAGTGTGTCATCATGAATAAGCGGTGAAAGATATGCATTTGGATTTATAGTGTCTGTTTAGTTTGTTCTAAACGTAGAGACTTTGGTTATGATACATTACAGATTCCTTGAGATTTGAGACGTTCATGCTGTGCTTCACTGAATTACTTGAAATGTTTCTTCTTTCTATATCTTCCGTGTAAATTGAGCATCTACATAGATTTGATTGGGTGGGTTTGTGTTGTGTAGGTACGTAGGGTCCAAAAATTGCAGGAGGATGTGGATACGTTGAAGGCAAGATGTTACAGAGCAAAGCCGCAGCTGTAACCACTACTGAGTGGGAATCATTCGGAAACAGTGTTGGAAAGCTTGAACCCTCCTCCTATAGCTTCGCCTTGTACCAATGTGTTTGTTGTTTTGTAGTGTCACGGAAGTGTGAACTTGTGTTTGTTGTTTTCTTGTGTCATTGTCTTTAAAAGATTATCTTAAAGATTATCTTGTAGTGAAAGTATATCTTGCGGTGAAAATATTGTCTTTAAAACTCTGTCTTTGTGCGATTTTTTCCTTCTCATATTCTTTTTTCTGTGATGTGATATGTGATTGGTGATTGATCTAGTTGTTATAAAAGGTAGTATGGTTGTTGTGATGAGGTCGTAGGCATGCTAGGGTTGTCAAGAAAGTGATGATAAGATGTTGAGACGTGATGTGAATAGATAAGTGAATGACGTTAAGTATAAGTATGGGATTGGGTGATCATATAGAGTATAGCGAAAGGCAGAGGTTGTTTTTTTCATCTGTTTCATTCTTCCTTTGTATGTATGCATCGTAGACTATATGTTTACACGATAAGTGTGTCATCATGAATAAGCGGTGAAAGATATGCATTTGGATTTATAGTGTCTGTTTAGTTTGTTCTAAACGTAGAGACTTTGGTTATGATACATTACAGATTCCTTGAGATTTGAGACGTTCATGCTGTGCTTCACTGAATTACTTGAAATGTTTCTTCTTTCTATATCTTCCGTGTAAATTGAGCATCTACATAGATTTGATTGGGTGGGTTTGTGTTGTGTAGGTACGTAGGGTCCAAAAATTGCAGGAGGATGTGGATACGTTGAAGGCAAGATGTTACAGAGCAAAGCCGCAGCTGTAACCACTACTGAGTGGGAATCATTCGGAAACAGTGTTGGAAAGCTTGAACCCTCCTCCTATAGCTTCGCCTTGTACCAATGTGTTTGTTGTTTTGTAGTGTCACGGAAGTGTGAACTTGTGTTTGTTGTTTTCTTGTGTCATTGTCTTTAAAAGATTATCTTAAAGATTATCTTGTAGTGAAAGTATATCTTGCGGTGAAAATATTGTCTTTAAAACTCTGTCTTTGTGCGATTTTTTCCTTCTCATATTCTTTTTTCTCTTCTCCAAACAAGTGTAGAACAAATTCTCTCCTTCTCTATATAAAATTATCTACACTCCTCTTTCTCTATATAAAATCATCTACTTTTACTATGTTTTATTCAAAAAAAAAAATATTTAATAAATGTTTAATTTTTTTTTAATAACCCTTAATTAAGAAACTTCTAATGGAGCACAAAATTTATGGGTTTTTAATTAAATTTTTTAACTAATTTTATTATTAAACAAATCATTAAGAAACCCAAATGAGTTTATAAGGATAATGATGCTCTAACCTCCTTGCACGTCTACCATGTTCCTTGCCAAAAAATATTCCTAATTTCTGGTTTATCTTATAACGTGGTCGTGCCCACAACGACTTACTCTTACTCTTTAGTTATGTATCTGTTAAAAGTCTTGATTGAACAAATAATAGATATAATTAGGCAGATCCTAAAGAGGCCTAAAGTGGGAGGTAAAATAGATGTTTGTTTAACTTTGTTAGCAGTATTGGGCTTAAAACGTTGTATTCCAGTTAACCACCCTGTGGGCTTAAAACGTTTTGTTTAGCGACGAGTTTTGCTACCTTGGTCAACATGAAGAAGCTGATATAGTGATATGGAGGCTTGTGGCAAAGTGAAGAGAAACACGTGATGATTAGTTGTGTTGATGATAACCTTTTTAAGCAAAATAGAGGGTTTCTTATTACGAAGTAGTTAGACGTATAAATAAGACGAAGTCTGTTGTTCTTCATTTTTATGCATTATGTGATTGTATCTATTGGAGAGAAGATCCCACATCGGAAATATGAAAGGGACTTGAATAATATATAATGGATTTGAGCCAATCCACTAATATCCAATTGGTTTTAAGTTGGAAGTCCAGGAAACTTATCATGGTATCAGAGCCGGCCCAATACCCTGACCCATTAATCCGTCCCAGACAGTGGCTCAATCATCCCATTAGCTGATGGTCCATAGAAGTCTCAGTTCCGCCGAGATCACTAGAAAATAAAGCATGATTTCGGAGGGAGTACGATGGATTCTGCGAGATTAATGGTTACACACACTATTATTTCGAGGGAAGGTATTTGAGAGAAGATCGCACATCGGAAATATGAAAAGGACTTGAATAATATATAAGGGACTTGGGCCAATCAACTAATAGCCAATTGATTTTAAGTTGGAAGCCCAAGAAACTTATCAGTATCTTCTCACGCGATATGAGCTTGAAGATGATCATCAGTCCGATCAACGTGAGATCTGCATTTCACTCAGTATTAAACAGTTTCTTATTACTAAACGCTGCCATGCCACAACACATTGTACACGTAATGCAAATAATAAAATCATACATGTAAGTGTTACTGCCACGTCTTTTTTAAAAAGAGTTACTTCCACATCTCAAAACCATGTTCGCCACAATTTTATACATTTAATGGGCAGGTGGACAAGGAAAGAGCTAAGGAAGCAAGGAGGGTATCTTTGTTAATTTGGTCAACTGACCAAACATGTTTTTCTTTTTCAGAAATGACATTACACAAATGTAAACGCAAGTGATAAGAACACGACAAGACGAACTATAGTCATAACTCATGACTCATGATCATAGTGCACAACAGTACACTCGCTTTATTGTCACAATATTACACCGTATACGCTACAAATAACATACCACGGACCATCTTTCAAACGGATGTTTGCAACAAAATCTACATTAAAACATATTTCAATCCCTTTAGGACTATAAACTTATACCATACATTTATAAGCAAATAATATGTATACATGCTATCTTAAACTATCTACTATTCCTAGCTTCCAAAAGAAAGAAAAAAATACTAACCATTTACAATATAATGACCGCATTTTGTAATATGTATGGCGGTTTTCTATATAGTTTAGTTACTTATTGCAAATATCAGAACGGAGCACGGTGTGGTACGCCCTTCCGTCTACTTGAGTTCCGGTGATTATATATCGGCGGTGTTCCCGGAGAAAGATTAAAACCGCTTTCATCACCGGAGCTCGTACACCGTTGATCTCCTGAAAAGTAATCTGACTTAACGGTGCAGATAAGAAGACCACTCATCAGACGGTTGAAAGCACACGTCTTACGTATCTTAGTTGGTGTGGTCGCCTCATCGGATTCCGACCCACCAAGATACTCTCTCTCACGCTTCCCTTTCAAAGAGAAGGTTAGACTTTGAATCCCTCTCTTCATCCCTCCAAGCGGAATCACCAAACAAGGGCAACAAGGTCAATTTAATAAAGAAACTGAAACTGGTATAAAATAGAGAGAATATATTCTATTTACTTTGCAACCAAGAGAGCAGAAACGGTAAGAATCAAGAAGGCTTCTGAAACATATTTCACAAGTATTGGTAACGCCTTTGCCGATTCTTGGCTGAGGACGTTCGTTCAAGAACACGATCCTTGCGCTGTTGATTATATATGTCTGAACACAAGATATGTCTATGTACTTCTGAATCTCGTTTACCCTCACAACGTTGTGGTATGATGATCTACGTATCTGAGAATATTTTTAGATATTTTTAGTACGTTTCTGTAAAATTTAAGAGAAATATTTTAAAGAACGCACCTGAAGGACACGATGGTTTTTGTGATTGACCAAACAGTAAGAGCAAAAGGCATCGGAAGTACAGTCAAGACAGAACATGTTGCATTCGCTTTTGTTGGAACCGGCGTGGATGGAACACGGGACGAAGTAGTTTGCTCTTAGCATTGGAATTAGCCATGGTGGACTCAGATAATGACCTTCTTCTTCTTCTTCTTGTGCTCTCATCATTGGTCCCTGGAGGATTTTAAGACCAATTCAAGAGTGGTAATATAAGAACTTGTAGAGAGAAATTTTCAAGAAGAGTAAGAAGGAGAGAATCAGTCACCATGATTTTCTTGTGGCTGCGCTTATTGGACCCAAAACTCTTGAGGTTTTCGATAGCAAGCTTGGATAGTGAAAAAAGAAACAGATTTGATTGGGAAGACTAAGAAGAGATGATTTAAGTTAGTGGAGGAGGCGGCTCCTATAGCTGAAAACGAGAGATTGAGAGTTTTTTCTTGGTGTGTTTTTGAAGTCGGTCACAATAATTTGAGTTTAAAATATAACTCGCATGAAAATCATTTAATATCCGCTTTTATTCGTGTCTTTGTAGTTATCATTAATTACTTGTCTTTTTTGCCATATTACTCTCTACTTATTTGACAAATCAATGTCTCTAATTTTTCTTTTAAGTCCATTAGAGGCACACGTATACGCTAAGTGCACATGTCTGTGTCTGTAGAGACCCCAGAATTAAAGGAACTGAAAAAGTAGTATGACTGAACTAATAAAAAATTGAACATTGCTCGCAAATAATAAAAATTTTAAGCCAAAAAACAATAAATGTTTAATTGTTTGGCATAAATAAACATTCTTTTGTCGTTTGTGCCTTCAACATATCAAGCGGACCATATTAAAATCTGTCGAGTGTTTTTTAACTTCTATGAAGTACAATCTTAAACTGTTGGATTCTACATTCAAAGTTACTATGAGTTGTCCAAAATCAAAGAGTTCGAATGGAGGGTTGGAAAAAGAGGTAAGGACTAAGTGTGTGCGTACTGCACTTGAATGTCCCATTCATTATTTGTTCTTTAATTGTGGTTCAATGTGCTTGTGGTTCAAATTTGTGAGTGAAAATTATGAACCACTGTTAAGTATGTACACAACAATACTCGAATGTTTCGAGCAGTTCTTCCTTTTTTTTTAAAAAAATATTCTTTTACTTGTATAATATGTAGCACATGCTAATTTAAAAGGGCAATTCTCTTAAATAGTTTTTTTTTTTAAGTTTTCGATATAAAAATAGTTTTCAATAAAAAAAATGATCAAAATAGCTCATTTTTATTTTGAAAATTTTAGTATTTTTTTTTTTTTTTAAATTTAAATTTAAAATTCTATCCTCAATGTGAATAAGAATAAGGTCATATAAACCGTGCATTGAAAGCGCATAATTAGTTTTTGTTTATAAATTTATTAACATATTTGTTTGTTCACTAATATGTTCAGATATGGACGTTCGGTTTTAGTTCACTCTTAAATTGTATTTTCTGGTTTTTGGTTTGATTCAGGTTGGTTGTTTTTTTTTGGTTTTTGGTTTTAAAAATATAGGAAATGGTTTCAGAAAGATTTCAATTTCAAGGGTAGGATGTTTATGTGAAGGATATTTATAGGGTACAAAATATATTTTAAATATCATAATGTTTTTAGTGAATCCTCGATCTATTATAAAAATCAAGGAAACACATTACAAAATCTTAGATAGGTGATGTCGATATTATCTAATAGCAATATTTTGAAACTCGACCCGGATCTGCGGTCGACCCGGTAAACTTAGTAACCCAATATATAATCATTTTGACTACATATATTTTACCATTAGACATCATACTTTATTTTTTATAATATTTTTTTCTTATTAAAAAAAAACAAATGTATTAATTAATATTAAAACTCAAAACTATTATACTATTTTACCAAAAATCATACCTAATTTAAAATCATCAAAATTTGATATATATATATATATATATATATATTTATTTAATTTACAACTCTTTTTATCAAAATATAATTATTTTCAGTTTATCCAAAATCATATACATATTTAATTCTAAAACTTAAATAATATATGTTTAAAATAATTTCCTATTATATTTTGAAAAAAGTTTTATCTTTTCACTTTTAATTGTTTTATAAAACTTCTTTTAATTATGAAAAAATATAATATTATAAAATTTTATATTAATTAATTTAAATTTGTACATTACTTTGGATCATTTTTTATCTACTTTCACTATTTAAATATATATTTTGAACTGCTAGATCCATATTTATACCGTTTGATTTTTTTGATCCACTTTTGTTCTGTTCAATTCGTTAGGTTCACAAGATCTGTTTGATTTCGCTTTCTCCATTCAGAGTCTAGCAATAGATAGGTGTACTTACGGCTCACGTCTGTGAAACACCATGATTTTTGTATATTTGAAGTAAAAAATTCCATTCAGATACTCTTAAAGCGGAGGTAATTCAATTTTTTTTAAGAAGCTTAAGCCGAAATCGATATTTTAAAGCTCAAATATTAGTTTTGTTCTATATGTTTTAAACTTTATCTTGAATATTTTTTCGATTGACTTAAATTACTCCCTACACTAGAAAACTATGCAATATGTTATTTTTTTTTTCTTTCAGTTACAAAAAGTTATTTTTTTTTCCTTCTAGCAGAATGTTGGCTACCTTCTACATGTATCTCTCTATATATTAGACTATTAATATTGAAAGTAACAGGCCTTCCAAATGACATCCCATAAAATAGTATGTTAAGTAGATTATCTAAAATGTTCCATTTTCCGTTTCATATGTTTTTAGGTTTATTTTATTTTACTGACCAAAACACAAAGAGACAAATGGACGAACACCTAACAGCAAGTAAAATATTTTATAGTATATTATACAGATGACAGTGAGTGAATCATCTACAAATGTAGAGAAAAAACCTCTCTTTCGGAAGAAACCTCCACCTTCTCTCTAGGTTTTCAGGCGAGAATTGTGATTTCGGCTGACGGCGTGGGTTCCCACAGTCACCATCGATCCGGTTTTCTTCCGATTTTTCCATGCATGTCTGGTTCTTTGTGTTTTTCCCTTGTTTCGGGTTTCTGATCGGTCTTTTTGGTTCCGGGTGATGGAGGCTTCTTCAGATCCATCGGCGCCGGCTTATGACTCCGGAAGTGGAGGCTCTTATGCTCTGTACTGCTGGCTTTTGTCTACAGCCTTGTCGTCTTTTATTCTATGAAGACAAAACTGTTTGGTGTGAATCTCGTATCTTCAAACACCACTGACGAGTTTAAACCCACAAACCATCCCTTATCTTTTATTCTAATTGAAATGGATTAGACGGTGAACATAAGGGATGGTTTGTGGGTTTAAACTCGTCAGTGGTGTTTGAAGATAAGAGATGGTTTGTGCGTTTTGATGGAAGCTCTCCGTTAAAACGAGCTCAGGTAAAGAAAGGGTGTGTTTCAGGTTCCGGTGTGCTCCGACGAAATGAGGGTTTCGGTCGTGTTCTGGCGTTGACTCGAAACGGTGACGGTCAAGATGAGGCGCAAGGGACGTGTCTCCTCGTTGACGAGGATCTTAACACGTGTCCGTCCTTTTCGACGTGTGGCTTTTCATGAAATCGATTGGGTTTTGTCGGTTTGGGCTTTAGGTCCATTTTGTCTTTTCTGTATTGTCTTTTTGTCTGTGGACTTGATGTTGTTATGTGTAATATGGACTTCGGTCCTGTACTTTCTTGGCTTTGGCCTTCTATAAATAAAAGATGGAAAAAAGAAAAAAAGAATCATCTACAAATGTAATGTACTACTTTCGCGAAAGAGACCGGATCAATAAACTATGTAATGGAATATCACAAACAGATTACAATAATAATAATTAATAAGAAGAGAAGTGTGAGTTGACAAAAAAGAAGAAGAAGAGAAGTGTGATCCACGTAATCAGATTGTAGCTATCAATAGAAAATTAAACATAATGTTCAAAATCTTGGGAGAAAAGTCGACGATCTTCGATCTTACTCTTTCGAACTACACAAAAAGAAATTGATTTTTTTTTCTTTCTTTTTCTCGTTTTGTTTGTATTCAAAAAGTTAAAAAGAATGAAACTTTGGGAGTAACAGCAGTTGTGGAAAGAAGGCGAACAAAAGGAGCAACGCACTGTTGACCGACCTGAGCTGAACAGTCAACGGCACGTGATCCACGTGACTGTCGTGGTTCACTTACATCAAAAGAAGGTCGAAAGTAAAAATTACTAAATGCCATAAGTGCGAACCGGACCGTCGAACCGTGAACCAACTTTTATTTGTATTTCTGCATCGACTGTAAGTTGGCCGGCACTGGGCCAATGCTAATACCAAGTGAAACATTTACCACAGACTTCCAAATTTTTTGAAAAAAATTATTTATAAACAGATCTTTAGAAAAAAAATTTAGATTCTCAAATTTATAAAAAAATCAAATTTACATAAACACAGCTATCCGCCTCCAAAATCTCAGGGCCGACTATGTTACAAGTTTATACACCAATCTTCACCTACTGCTATACAACTCAACGGATACAATGACCACAGTTTCTGTAAAACTACAAGTGTAATTAAGTAGAAGAAGGAACTTAACCGGTTTGTATAATTAACCGATTAAAGAGTAAAACATAATTAGCCAAACTATATAACCTCATACCGTATGACTTGCTAATTTAATCTCTACAGTTTGTTACAGCACATAATAGTTGATATTTGGGACTTTACTTTGGATTGCCCCAGTAACTCATATGTTCATTCTATTTTATCTCACCAATTAAAAACAATATAAATTTTAATATATTTTAATCAGAAACGTGGTGAAAATCGAAATTGCCCTTAATGAAACCAAGTATTTACAGGATCCAACCTAAACTATTTGACTCGACCCACTATTAGCCGGATCCTTAACCAGATCCGCGCGTTCCTTTCCCTTTTCTCTTCCTTTGTCGTCTCTCACTCTCTTCTAAACCTTCTAAACCTGAAAATTGAAAAAAAATCCTAGAACCGACGAAAACGATGAAGCTCACCGCATTGACTGCTTCCTTCACTGCTTCTTCTCTGATCTTCCCTTAGTCCCTCGTGCCTTTCCTTGTTACTCTGATTTCATCATTTCCCCAAATCAGTCTGTAACCCTAGATTTGACGAAATCAATTGAAAAAATTGATCGAATCAACTGCTCCTGCGGCGTATTCTATTCTCCCGCTCCTTCTGTCGGCGACGCAATCGACGGAACCCTAGACTTCATCTCCCATCTTCTGTTTTCGTTCTCGTCTCTTCCGTGTAAAAGGTATGTTCACTCTCCAATTTTTGATTGATTTTGTTGTGGGTTTGAAAGTCCATTTGAAAGTATTGTGGTTGAAAATCAGTTAGGTTCAGATTTTTTTCAGAATGAGGATTACAGAGACTGAAACTTGGACACGTTTGGTTTTGAGGTTATAGAGATTGAAAATTTGGTTTCAGACTTGAGATAAGTCTAGTGATATTGAAGACTAACTGTTTTGGTGATAGAATGTCCTAGACTGTTTGATATGTGAAACCGAGTTGAGTGATTGATTAATTGTGATGTAGTGATCGAATTGATTGGTTGGAGTTTTATTATTGAATGAATGATTTAGGGTTTTGAGATCAGACAGCTATAAGAATCAATGATTTATTTTGTAGATATTTCATTGAATGGGTTTGTTAGCGTTGGTGGTTATTGAACGTTTATTGTGTAT
>NC_027753.1:26381227-26382062 GCF_000695525.1 Brassica oleracea var. oleracea
CATGAAGGGTTATCCTCTTGAGGATTTGTACGACACACTAGGAGAAATTAAGGTATGTGTTACGTGTTGTTTTGTTTTTATTAAGTGAGTGGAATACAATGTGTTTGATATTTTGTTTGGTATAAATTTTCAGGTTATTGAAAGTGTTCTTGTTCCTACTGTTGATGAAGAACCTCTCATGGCACGTTTAATGGATGAGGAGCCAGACTATGAAAATGAAGAAGGCGTGAGTAATTTGTGGAGCACGTGGTTGACTGTTAAGGAGAAGCCTATCTTTTGGCAAGAACTCTATGAGTTAGATGTGGCTGCAAGGGAGTTTCCTCAGAAGAAAGACAAAAGGAAAGTGCATGAAGAAGCATCCTCCTCTAATACAAGTTTGGAAGACGTTTTGAAAGAGTTTGAAGAGAGGTTGATGACAAGTTTGAGTGAAGTGAATGGGAATGTGGAAAAAATGAACAAGAGGCTTGGGAAGATTGAACGTTGCCAAGTTGTTTTAAAAAAGAGGTGTAAAAGGATGAAGGCAATGGAGAAGAAGCTTGAGAAGATTGAAGATTGCCAATATTATTTAAAAAAGAAGGCCAAGAAGGCGGAGAAAGAAATGAAGGAAATAAAAGAGAAAGAGGAGGATAAGGAGAACAATGACGGTTTCGACTATCAAGGCATGGATTATGACTGGGGTGGACAGCGGAATGACAGCAATGGAGCGGACGCAATAACCAAAGAACCTAAAGATGGAGATATGGTTGAAAATACAGAGGTGGTAGAAGAGAAAGAGAGTGAAGAAGACGCTCAGAAGGACGATAGAGGTTCTGAGGAAGAGACAGAACCTGAACCT
>NC_027753.1:26383131-26406821 GCF_000695525.1 Brassica oleracea var. oleracea
TATCACTGACCTCAACTTATTCATAAACCACATCCATCTTTCGTCTTTCTCACCATCAACTACACCAAATGCGATAGGGTAGTGGTGACGATCCGGATCTTGAGCCGTCGCAACAAGCAGAACTCCACCATAAACATGCTTAAGATGTGTTCCATCCACAATGATAACTTTCCTCATCGCTGCGAATCCTTCTATGGAAGCTCCAAATGCGAAAAATAGATACTTAAATCTTTTTGCCGCATCCACTTGAACATAACTTACTGAATCAGGATTCTTCAACTTAAGCATGTACATGTAGGAGTGTATCATAGAAAAACTCTCTTCCGGAGTACCTCAGACTTCATTAGCAGCCATCCTTTTTCCTCTCCATGTTGTGGCATACGATACATCAACACCAACCTTGTGGGTAACCATACTGATCAGATAGCTGGTGTTGGTGTGTCATATCTACCGGGATATTCTTCACTCAAAACAGATGCGACAACATGTGGTGTGCCTCTCCTTCTGTTTCTAAGGGTACTTGTAGTTACTACTGAGCATGTATGAGACTTGTTGTAAGTTCTAACCGTCCAAAGATCTGAATTCTTAGATCTGAATTCTTCACGCAAATACCACCTGCAACCTTCTTTGGCTCCTCGACATTTTGCCACAAATCTCACAGTATCGGACTTCAATGTTTCATACTCAAAACCATTCTTATGTGCACCCCTCTGAACTAGAACTTGCATGGCTACCTTAGTTCTGAATTCTTGACCCTTAACCAAATCGAGACCATCATCGCATTCTTCTTCTACTGCAGTCGTGGCTTCAACTCCTCCTCTTGCAGCTGCAACTCCGGCTCTTGCAGCTTCAACTTCCGCTCCTCCAGCTTCTTCTTCCACTCTTACTTCTGTTCCTTCATACCCAT
This sequence comes from Brassica oleracea var. oleracea, assembly GCF_000695525.1. NCBI lineage: Eukaryota > Viridiplantae > Streptophyta > Magnoliopsida > Brassicales > Brassicaceae > Brassica > Brassica oleracea. The sequence goes on from NC_027753.1 coordinate 26,384,039, forward strand.
GCTCTAAATTCTCATGCATCTCAATGTCTTCATGTTGTTCGGGTGTGTAAAGCGCGACCACACCATCCATCTCATGATCCTGATCAGTTCCATCTTGCTCAGTGTCATCTTCCTCGGTCCCATCAGAAAGACCAACATAGCTATCATCAGTCTCATCATCATCTCCTAAAAGTGACATACCACCATATGTATCATCCATGTCGCTGCCTCCTAAAAGTGACATACCACCATATGTATCATCCATGTCGCTGCTGATCTCCACATGTAAAACACTTCTACATTTATCATGATTTACTTGCATGAGATAACCCAAAACGTCTTCATCACACCAAATATATGATGGCTTGTTCGAATACAATATCATTGGAAAGTAACTAGTCTTCACCATCCCATCTGCATTTGCCTTAATCTTTCTGCATATACTTTCAACCAATTCAGAATACGTAATCTCTTCCACAGCTGTCTTCATCACTAGAGTGTGAATTTCATCTTCTCCCGAGATCCATCTTCTCTCACCCCCATCTTTGATGTAACTTCCTCCGTAATCAAAACATATGATTGTAATAGGTGAGGCCATAGATTTCCTGAAACAAAAATTATGATGAGTTAACCGTTTAAAGAATGTAAGTTGTCCAAGATCTTTGGTACATACTCTATTTAGTAGTACAAGTAATACAAGTAATACAAGTAATACATATTGTAGCTTAGTAGTACTAGTAATTCCAGTATTTTCTATAAATTTTCATTTTTGTTGATTTAACCCTTTTAACTAACCCAGAGGGTATTATACAACCCACAATATCGTCTACCAATATTGTATTGTATTATTTTGGTTTAAAACAGTGAAAAATAAGTAGAAATATACAAAATAGTCCTGAAAAAAACATCATTTTCATACCAATATACCTAAAACTTTAATCTTTCATCGGTTTAAGTATGTTTAATCAACAAATAACATGTTACAAAACCCACATTATCGTCTAACACCATTTTTATGTTTTTTCCTATCAAACTCGTGTTAAAAGAATCGTGTTAAAAGAAGAGAACCTTCTTCAAATTTTATTTTCATTTTTCTTTGAAAACTTTTACGATTTTTACAGCTAAGTTTTTATTTTTTTCGTTACCCATAACACATAGAACATAAGTAGTATATTAGTATGAAAATTTCATGCAAAAATCGTACCAATTTTCGACAAAATAACCTCCAAAAAACGCCAATGGAGCTTGAAGGGGAAGAAGAATTCGCAGGTGGTTGGAAAAAAGGGAGCAGGATCTGAAAAAAGGGAACAGATGGACACCTGTGGGAAGGAGAGAGGTAGATGGAGTGTGGGGTCGCTTGTTTGGTGTCCATTAATTATGGACTTTATGTGGGAGGATGAGGGATCCGCTTTCTATTTTTAAAATTAGAAAGTAAGGTGTGGGGTCCGTGTTTTGTGTGGGGTCAGCAAGAAATAGATAATAATATAATAGCTGAGGGTAATAAAGAGAAGGAAAATATGGTAGGGTAGTTAGAAAAGAAGTGGAGTATTGAGAATACAAAATTTCCAACTGGGTCAATAGATTACTTTCCTGATATTTGTGTGTGTAAATTTTAAGATATATATCTAATTATATAAAGGAGTGTTTATCTACTTCCTAAGCCTTCCACGTAGGAATCCACGTGAGAAACTCGCTTGATACAGTCGCGCCACATGTCCACTATTCGCTCCGCATCATTTCATTAAAGAATTCGTCTTGGGCTTTTTTTTGTTATCGGCTCAGTATGCTGGTGATGCAGGGACTTTTGCGATTCGTCCATACTCATGAGTAACACGATGTGGTTGAAACGCGTTGTTTTCTGTCGTGGCTCCGGTGATCGTGACCAAGCTTCCTTCACGGCATGAGGCCGCGCTCATCGTTTCACCGTTGCGGCCTCCTAAGCTCGCAACCGAAAGCCATGATATTTCCTAGCTCTCAAAGTCATCGACCTCACCTCCCATTGCAGTCCAATTTTATTGTTGTGAGGAATCTCTGCCTCGATCTCGGTTAATGTCAGAATTATCTTGCTCACTCTATGTTCTCTGATTCTGCTTCATGTACCTTAACAATTTCGTTGATTCAGATCGGATTGATACATAATCTTTCACATTAAATGTTAAAATACTTAGTATCTGATAGCCGGGTTTGGATATTGAGTTCTGAATTTTGGAAACCTTCTGTAATTATAATTGCAGCTTCTTTTTCATGTTCTGTCTGTTGCTTGAATTCTCAGTACGGTTGTTATGGTTCAACCACCAGCACACCATTGTTCTGTAATGTGTTTGAGTGAGAGATAGTGACTGTAATACGTGTCCTAGATGTAATTGCAGCTGCATATGCTATTACTAGCTCTTTCTTCATGTTCTTTCTTTTCCTTGAATTCTCTGTACATTCTAACTATTGTTTCTGTCTGTGTTTAAAATGGCGATCGCCTTTTGCGCCATGGCGCAAGGCGCACTGTGGCGATGGCTCCACCGCCATGGAACCCTGAGGCGAGCCTAGTTTCCCCAAGGGGCTCGCCTAGTTGCGCTTTGCCCATAAGGCAGTGGCTTAAAGGCGATGCAAAGGCGCGCCTTGGAGACTGTAAGTTAATCGGCACTAAACCAAGTAGAAACTAAACCCTACTCTAACTAATTAACCAATCTTAAAACCAAACATTAAAAATACTCACCAAAACATAGATCTAACTGTGTTTTGCTTAAGGTTAGTGTATTATCTACTCTTCTCTAGTCTCATAGGTTCTTCTTCTTATTATAACTTCTTTACATAACACCAATACTCGTGCTTGTTACATAACACGACAATAAGACATAGTTAACGTTAACTTTCAACTAGTCTTCAAGGCGAGCGCCTCGGTGCGCCTTGGCGCAAGGCGCAAGGCACACACCTCATCGCCATGGAGCGCCATGTGCCATTTTAAACACAAGTTTCTGTTATAATATAGAAAGTTTAGATCTTGGATCAACAACCAGCATAACTGCTCTGTATCTATGACTGAGAGAGATTTAGTGTGTGTATTAATATGTGCTCTCGCTTGAATATCTTAACTTCTGAGACTTTGTACTTATGGATTCAGATTTTTAGTTGTTTTAATGTGTTAGATAGAGCATCATTACGTGGCTTAGGATTTGATTATTGTTGGCTACTTTCATACAAACAAGAGGTTCGACAATGTGGAGCTCTCTGGCGTTCCTAAGAATATCGGTGATCACATCTCTCAGTTTTTTCCCTCAGGCGCCAATTCCCTAGGCGAAGCTCTTATACTCTTCTTTTTGTCAAAGCAGTTTATTGATTCACTAGGTATGACCATCTTACGTTGCACATTTATGTTGTTTTGTAGTTTAATAGCAAAAAGCTTGAAGCCTTATCAAAGGGTAAAGATAGAAACCCTGAGATGCAGGTTTGTGTTTCTAATCACGACAAAAGTTCTGGACATCTTACTATAGCATGGATACATGATTTGGAAGGTAATCAGTTAAGTAGGGAGTATATATAAAGGCCACTCTACACCAGTATAGTTTCTTGGCAATTGACAGTATCTGTATATTGTTATTGCTATATAGGAAATATATGGGGAACATCTGGACAATTCGAATGTGGCATTGTATTCGGAGTGGAAGTAGCTTTGGGTTATGAAGAGATTTGTTCAGATTCTTCTGGGAACAGAGTGTTTATTAGGAGAAATAATGGATACATGAAACTTATCAAGCCTTTCACCATGGAAAACATATTAATGTCTCGGTTATGTAGAGAGAAAATGTACATGGAGGAAAATATGTTTAGCCCCTTTCCATCACATTGTAATTCATTTTCGAGGCCATTGGTTTTACTGATGGTACAAAGGATTTTATAAGAACTATGGAGATTTTATTAGCCGAGCTCAGAGTTGTAGAATTCCTTAGCTAAGGAAGTTGGAAGATCTAGGTCTTCATGTTAAGAGAATAATGGGATTGGTACACACATCTCGCTATCTTTTTACTAACGTAAAATTTGTTTATTATACTGACAATGGCGAAGACTTTACATGTTAAGCTTGATTTATGTTTTTAAAATGGATCAAATGATGCAACTTTGCTGCTATTCGGTGGGATTTTGGTTGAGATATTGTCGTATTGTATTCATCATAATTGTGGGACTGAAACAATGGACTTTTTAACAGAATACGGGTATGCGATATAGCCATATAAGTAATTAGCAATGTTTACATGTATCTGAACCGAACAACCAAATTAAATCGAACCGAAGAACCAAACTAAATCAAACCAAAAAACAAAGTTCGGTTTGGATTTGGATCCTATCAATTATAGTAGTGGATTATATATATATATATATATATTTTTTTTTTTTTTTTTTTTTGTCATCAGTGGATTTTATGTTTTTAGAACCGAATAACCCGAACTGAACTGAGAACCAAATGGGTACCCGAAAATATAGAATATAGTTCATATATTTGTAAATATTAACTATATTTAGTTTAAAAATAATCAAATAATTTTAAAATATTTTTTATTAGTTAAGATAACAAAAAAATAGATTTTACTAGAATACAATTTCATCTAAAATACTTAAAATTAGTTGAATTATTCGATTTTTATCTGAAAATCCAAAAATCTGATATTAATCTGAAAAGCTCTTCTTCTTTTTTTACCTTTTAACCCAAATTAATGGAAAAACAGAACCAACCTAGAACTGAATAGGATCCAAAATTATTTTTGATATAAGTCGGTCTCCAACTTTGTTATCCGAACCAAGCCGAAATAACTGAACCGAACCGAGACTGAACTGTACTTTCTAAAAACCCAAACAGATTCTAAACTTCTAAAACCAAAGAACCGAACCGGAATCGAACACAGAACTGAATGCCCATGGATATAGATAATCATAGTTTTGCTTTCTTCAACTTCAGTCAAAGACAAAACATTTTGCAGAGACCCATGTTTACAGATTCCCTTGAATCTTTTTCAAGTATTATAAACGAAGTGTGCACTCACAAATGTAAATTCGCAAACTCAGCAACACAAATACATTTTAAAAAAAACTTACGACACTTCAAAACATATACGTCCATACCAAAACTAGCACACAAACACTTGATTATAGACTACAATAATTCCTAAATACAACCTATCCTAAAACAATATGCTTTTTTCAACGTATAACCCCTCATCACTAATATGTCCCAATCTACCCACTACACACTCTCTGACTATTCAACAACAACACCAGAATATATCGAACATTTTCTTACTATTACGTAACACAATGTTGTGACATTAAATTGTAATTACTTTCTGTATTTAAATGATTGTTGTTTTAGATTTTGGTTTTGTATGGTTTAGAGTATAATAAATGTATTTATTTTAAAATAAATTAGAATGTAAAAATATGAGGGTGACTTTAGTGATAAAACCAAAAAATGATACAAAAAATTAATGTATTTAGTTTTTTTTAATGTGTGAAAAACTTAAAACATCAATCATACATATGCCCAGGGAATATAACATATGAAGATACAAAACCCAATAGCATCATACAAAACAAATAAACAACATAAGAAACACGAAGCGTGAACACTCCAGTAAATACAATGAATGCAAACCTAAACACACAAAATCATACAAAAAATAATAACCTAGATCACAAGTAAAGTATATCCCGTCTGTAGGACGGGCCGACTCTAGTATATATATAAAGTTGAGATTGTTTTTCTCCCATAGTGTCCACGTAGGATTCCAGCTCACTAATTCGTGTGTCCTAGAGCCACCACATGTCCCGGTTTTTAAAACATATAGTTTCATTTAATTTGGTAAGCAATATTTGTGGGCTTCGATTAGAATTGTGTTTTATGTTTTGCTTAATAAAGCCCATTCAATACAAGAAAAAGAAGTGATACCCAGACAACCATATTAAACAGAAGTTTATCGGGAACGACTGTTTCCTATCATTTTTTTACAATCCTAATTTCATCGGAGTTTGGGTCTAGAAAATCATCATTTGTTGGAAAATTCTCGGTAAGTTACGATAACATATATTGTGGAAATTTTCATCGGAAAATCATCTGAATGTACCGATGACTTTTTGAGTAATCCACCTCCGATTAATTTCCGGCAGCTGAAAATATTTATACAAAAAACAATTATTTTAATTAAATTATAACAAATATTAAAAATCTTCATATATTTCATTGCATAATAAATGTAAAAATTCAATAACAAAAAATTAAAAGGAAAGAACGGATCTTCTGGTTTGCAATAAATTTGATAAAATTGGTGGTGTATGATGCAACGATGGTGATAGCAGATGAGAAGTGAGCGGAATGGAAGTAGCGGTAAACAGAGTTGTAGCGGTGGTCGTGCAAGGAGTTGCGGTGGCTGGATGCAAAGAAAGAGGCGCAGCGGTACAAGGAGTTGCGGCAGTGGCGGTGAAAGATGTGCGGACAATGGTGGTTCTTTTGCATAAGAAAGTAGATCTAAAAAGAAAAGAGAGAAAGATTGGGAAGATGAAAAAAAAATATGAAATTAAAGAGATAGTGCTGACAACTCTTCTCCACCGTTCGTTTGATATATAGATAAAATTAAAGGCGATTAATAAAAAAATAGTTTTATGCTAAAACACAACCATTTTATCCAGAATCTTTTTTCCATTACACGTTTCACTTTGATTAAATTAAAACAAAAAATTATATATATATATATGTATATATATATATATATATTGTCAATTGCAAAACTGTAGATATAGTTAGATTGATAAATATATTTAACCACTAAACCAAAAAAAGCTATTTATATGTCTGTTTGTTTTTAAGATTGGAAACGATAATTCAATTATTCTAAAAGCTCATTTTTAAAAAAAATCAGTTGTAAATTAAATTAATTTTCACATAAAAATTTGAATGAACAAGATAAAAGACTATTTTGATCATATCTTACATTTAATTAACTTTATTCGTGTAGTTTGTTTTCTTGCATATAATTTGTCAGTTATGAAAATTAAATAATATTTGTACAAATAATTTTAGTTTGTTCATAATAAATAAAACAAAAAAAAAATTATTTACCTGCCATAATATATTTGTGTAACGGGCTCATTGTATATTTAAGGTATATTTAAATTCATATAAAACAAAAACTTAATTTAAAATTATAGAAAACAATGTAACCTCCATTAGTACATTTTAATGTAGACTCAATTTTTTTTTTGTAAAATGAAACAACATGCAAAACCATTTAAAGCGCTTACAGTATATCAATACCACAACTTTATAACATATACACGATTATTATTATTTTTTGGACAATATAAACAAGTATTGTAAACAAGAAAAATATATCTTATTACATGTAATCTCTTTTGACCTAAAACTTTCTAGAAGACAAAAAAACATTATCATACATATTTCTTGCAAATAAAATCCTAAAACACAAACCAGAAAATTATACAAAAAATAATAAAGCTAATACCAAAACTGGTGTAGTAATAAAAATTGGTTTTAAATTGGATTTTAATTGCTATACTAGATTTTGACCCAAAACTGATTTACAAATGAATTGTTTTTTATTTATTGATCCAAAAATAATTTACAAATTATATTTATTTTTATTTTGAACCATAAAAGTTGAGTTTTTATGTTTTATCTTCTTCAAAATATGATATTTATTCCAAATAGATTTAAATATGATAAGTGGGATTTAATAGTATAGATATTATCTATTGAAGAACAATATGTTGTCATCATTAAAATGTGGTAATGTTTGAAGATGATAACCACTCCCGGTCTAGAGAGCCTCTTACACCTGCATAGAAAGTGAAGCCCACCACCACACTAACTTCCGAGAGCTAAGGTGGTCCTGGGAAACGAGCAAAGACCAAATGGTGACACCGAGCCAGTTAATGACAACCCCGAGAACCGGCTCGCCATTTGGGACCTCAAAGAACCGAAGGATCAATATCCGAGACGTGCGGACTTAAAACCGGTGTCGGCGGACTTAGGTAAAGACGATAGCGCCAAGAGACAAACTTCATATACAAACGCATCCGCCTTTGTGATGAGAAACCAGAACATCAGAAGTGAGGTAGCTGAGCGAGTGGTCCACATGGGCCATAGACGACCGCCTGATTACAACCACCCCGCCTGCGAACAACTACTCGAGACTCGCCTTCAAGACCACGGAGCAGAGGAGAAAGACCCCACCGACACCGATTGAAACACCCAGTTGAGCCAGCAAGGGACACTGGAGTTCAAGAAGGTGAGTCAACCAGAGAAGAGACGAAATATCTGAAAACTGTCTCCTCCAAAACCTTAAAAACCGACTGAACCACAGATCTCCCGACCAGAACCTCGCCGCGAAGCCGAAGATAGCAGAGACGCCGCCGGAGCCAGAGCACCTCGCGCGCGGAGCACCTTACCGGAAAGAGACCCTATCCCAGAATCGAGAGCAACATAAAAAACGAGGTAAGGGAAGGGAGGACGCTCCCGGCGCCGGCACGCGCGCGTACGCACCGCCAGACGCCGGGCGTTACTGTAGCACGCGCTTTAGGACGAGGCCCGGGAGAGAGAGATGAGAGAGGTTCCTATAAGGCTATAATAATGTTTGGATTTCATATCCGATCCAGATCCCTAGTTGAACTGGTACACCCAGTACCTTGTATATTTTCTAGTTCGGATTTACTGAAAAAACTGTTAATTATAAATATGATCGAACCTGGTAAAAATCCAAAAAACTTACTATTAATCCGCCATCTGTTACCATTGATCAAATAAAAACTCAAAATATCTGATAATATTTTTATTTTTAAAACATTACTTACATACTTTTTAATATTACATAAACTTGTGATTTCTAAGACTTTGATGAAATTTTTATTATATCATCCAAATACAAAATGATAATATAAGAAATGTATTGATATGACAGTATTAGTTTATCTTTGTTATTAATAACCTATTTTAAACATTGTGTTTTTATTCTAAAATTTATGATAATTTTTAAATTCTTAAACACTCAAAATTGCCATATCAATATTGTGTACAAAATGACATAATAAATAATATTATTTTATTTTTGTGTACATACTCATTTTCGATGGTTAAATAATATTATACAAAAATGATATTCAAATATGTATATGATAATTGACGGAGGATATAGGGTTTGAGTTTGTATTGAAAATATGCATAATATTTGAATATTGATAAATTTAAGAAAATAATATTTTGATGTCATTATGTTTGTTAATTTATATATGGTTCATAATATACATATTTAAACTTAGAATATTTATATTAAATTTAAGGTTAACATATCTTATAAATATTTGTAGGCTTAATATTTATTCATCTATTTAGGTGTATCCGTATGCACAAAACCAAAACAATTAACGAATTTTAGTACGTAATTCCTCTCGTAAAATAAATGTATTTTTGGCAGCTTTACAATTTTCATCAAAGATATAGATCATGAATGATCCTGTTTTAATAGTATTAATAGAGCTCCTGAAGTTCTTCGTGGGGCCACCCATTACTCTAGAGCTGTGGATATGTGTATGGATGCATCTTTGGTACATAATCTATATGTTACTTCTCTGTGGATTTGCCTTCAGTATCAAATCTTTTGCTATAAAACTACAACAACTAACCGTTGTTTCTTTACCATTAACAGCTGAACTTATGACCAACCAAGCAATCTTTGGTGAGGACTCTGAGCTCCAACAGCTCCTCCATATTTTCAGGTAAGTATTTTGTCTTCACTTGTCACCCACTTACTTTGACAAACATAACACAATTTAAAGCATATCTCTAGTGTGCTTCTCGCACTATGAACCCTCTTACCTTTAGCATATATCAATTCTATAATCATGGTCTTCAATAATACATGATGGAAATTCAAATGTTAAATAAATGGAAAAAACATACACATAGCAAGATCGACTGTGGGGACTTAAGCCACAAGCCACATGAAAAATGTAGGCCAAGCAGTGAGTGAAACCGAAGCCAAACCATAAGCCCATAGCATAACCACTGAGCATTCACTTTCCCCAGCTCCAAATAACTGAGTTATCGTACCTGCCAACAAAGCTATTAAGTCAGTCAATACAATGAAGTTAAAAGAGTTAAGCTTGCAGCAACGAACCTAGACTCATTGCTGGTGGGACAGCATACTGAATGAGAAGAACAAACTGGTACAACGGTTCTGAGGTAATCAAATCCAACTTGTATGCTCCTCTAACGATTAAAACACCACTTATAGGCAGGAGAATGTAACGTGCAACCAAGACGCCGATAATGCTGGATCTTTTCATTCCTGAACTCCTCATACCTTTGAGTAAGTTTCCTCCAATGATCAGGGTCGTAGCAGGAATGGCTCCATCTCTTCAGCCAAAAGAAACAAGAAGCTCGGTTACAGCTTTAGAATGAGTGAGTTTTTTTCTATGGTAAGTTGTCTATTTTACTAGTTCAATTACCCCACTAGAGTAACTGAGTCTTGAAGCACTCCAAGAGGAGCTACGTTGCCGATTATTAGCTTCCTTACAGGATTAATGAGACCAATCACAAGCGCGATTATCTTTAAACAAAACCAAAAAAGGATGAAATATTAGTTAAAGTAGTATGAATGTTGGAAAGGGACAGTGAAACACAAACCGCAGCAATAGTTGTTGGAGTAAATATTGTACTCAAGTTGACTTTCTCTGACAGTGAAACCATTCTTCTCTTGAATCTGTCCCACCTCCCAACCTGTCACATACTCATACACAGTCATTACTCATCACCATCAGATGAATGAGTAGTTATCGATCTAGTAATGAGACCTTATGGTTTTCTTCTTCTTCTTCTTTGGAAGAGATCAGTGGGACTTTGCAGCTGGATTCAATAGAAGGTTGGGTTTCAATGGGAGAGTTTGATAACACACGCATAAGATTGTAAACGTAAGTCCATATGTAAACTGATCCCATCTGATAACATTACAAGTATATATATATCAATCATAATGATATATAGACACTGATAAAACCTTGGAGAAGAAGAAAACTTACTGCCATGGAGAGTGCAACATAACCCATTCCATACTTGTTGCAGTTTTCAGGATCTCCAAATGGACCTCTTTATCTTTACAAACAGCTGGGATTATGATTAATGGCATGTTTCCCAAGTTACCTGTTTAGGGTTTCATTAATATCATATCATTAAGTAAAAACAGAACAAAAAACCACAATCTGAAATATTAGGAGACATGATTTTTAAGGTTTTGTTACCAGCATCACAACAACCAACAATGAGACCACGAAGATGGGACGGAGGCTTAGTGATGAGAATAACAATCCAGCCTAATAACGAACCAATGATGAATGTGAGCAGAAGATTAATCGGCATGAACCACCTGATATCATTATTCATTAGGATAAACCAGAGAGCTAAACTCCTGATGAAAAACCTCAGGTGACTTACATTTTCACCAAGCTTTCATATGTAACACTATCAGCTAAACGGCTTCCAACAAGCGAAGGATTAAACACATAAAAGACAATCTATACAAAAAAACAAACAAACACAGATTAAAGTAGATTTATTAGTAAAGAGAGTATAAATTTAATTATAACGAACGTCGTTCAAATATTTGCGAGCATCTGGACCAAGAAGATTGACTCCATCCAGAGCCATATAAAGTCCAACTGATGTTATCAGCAGAATCTCCACCACTGGTTTTGATGAAGTTATGAACAGATGCAAAAGCTTCAACATCTCTACTTCCACTTTTTATTTCTCAAGAGCTAATACCTGCAAACATAATCCGTATACTCATAACTTCGGTTGTTGCATATGAATTAGTGGAGCTTCAAGAAAACAGAAAACTAAAACAGAGCTTGAAAAATACTCTAGTAAACCTGAAAAATATTTCTTTGGTAGCAAATAAATAAATATTTGTAAGATCATTTTAGAAGTATAGATGGATGGATGGCTAGATAAAGAGATAGATAGAGAATCCGAAAAAATCCAAACCTGCACACTCTATCTCTTTATAAAAGAGAATATGCGTCTCTAGAGAATCCACACGTGCATGGCCAGATCGAGGCCGCCTCTTTACTCCATATTCTTGGGGATGGGATGAGACTAAGAATATTAGTTTGATTTTAACGGTTATAAATATGCACAACTTGGTATCCGCATGACTCGAGTTAGATTTGTACCCTCTTTCTTGTGTTTGTTCCGTATGAAATAGTTCAAGACATAGATTCATAGCTCTATAGCTCTTTGTTTGATTCAACCGTATGATAACTCATAAGTTTCTGAACTCTTACTTTTACCAGAACCAACAAGAAAAAAGGTTTCAAATTATAAGGACTTATCTATATATATTAGGTGAAACAAGTTCTAGTTACATGTATATATCACCCTTTTTGTAGATCAATTTTAATGTATTTCATGAAATAGATATAAGAATATCCATAAGATATATATACCAACATGTGAAATAAGAAAGATAAAATCTACAAAATATAAGAAGAGAAATTAAAAATAATTTCCACAAAATTTGGAAAACTCATATGAGTAATTCTTTGTTTGTTTTCCTAGATTGTCTGAGACCAGTAGTTATATAGGACACTCGTCATGCCTTTCGTCATATATACTACGATACGTGAAATTTCATCATATTAATTTGTGGTTCTTGCTGGATATGTAGAGATAATTATGTAGATAGACAGCTACGTACTATGAAGTCCTTTTTGTTGCCATCTATCGTCTGGCGAGTTGTTTGTTGCGACAAGAAGCATCCCAAAGCTCCCCAACACAGCATAACCGATTAATTACCCTGCCATAAAGTGAGCTTCAGGGAAAAAATCCTCTTGATCTATTCGTATTACGGCTTCACGCTCTGACTTGAAATGATCCAAGACCAGTTTCCCATTGTACATCAAGATACCAGTCTTCGGATCGATATAGATAACCTGAGTGTTGGCCCTAGAGAAGAGACTAAATATGACACACCAGAGTCTGAGGTGTCAAAACCACTATAGATAGGATAGATGTCTTCTGACCGCCCACTGAAATTAGCCAACTAAATGATGACAAACACCTAGAAAAAAAAAACGTTCCGTCTTTAGTAAAAAATAATCTGATAAAAAGCCAGAACCGGTCTCAAAATTTCAAAACTATAAATATTTTACTATATTTTTTATAAGCAATTTACTTTTATAATTTTAAAGTTATAAAACTTATATATATATATATATATATATATATATATATATATAAACTCTTTCAAATTTGAAGGTGATCGAAGACAAATTTTACATCGAACATCATGTCTAAAACCAGCCTTGTGAAGACCATATATAACCATGACTCATTCATGAGTGGCCTTAAGAAAGGGACCTTGTGAATGCAGATCCATCTCAACTCAGGGCGCAGCAGCTGTCCTCTTGACAGCTTCACGGATTAAGAATCAAGATACCAAGCTGGCCATATTTCTCGATACGACTTATTTACGGAACAAAAGCTAGATCATTCAAAATCTAGCAATCGCAAGCTGCATTGAAGTTGACTGAACTTTTTCAATTTTCACAATTAGATATATTATACGGACATGGACTTTGTCCCCAACAAGGCTTATAAGATAATGGGCTCAGCCCATTTAAAAGGAGGGTCACTAGCAAACCCTAGACCTCTCCTTTCTATAAATAAGGAGCCAACCTCTTCCAATAGGGCTCTTGGACTCTCTTTTGGTCTCTCTTCCATCTCTCTTTTCTTCTAGAGAGAGAAACACTTCAACACATGCTTTCATCTAGTCACTTGTGATCCTTTGTTGTAAAACTACGATTGGCTTGATCCCCTTTCGGGGTACGTAGGCAACCCTTCACCGGGTCCAGCTATAATCAATAAACACCTTTTTTCTTATTCTCTCCGGGTTGTCCCCATCCGGTCCAAGCTCAGCATGAAGACTTCTCCTAACCCCACCGACGAATCCTCGTCTCGTTCATTCACTAGTTTGTTGACAGTTCTCGGTTCAAACAGTTGGCGCCCACCGTGTGGCATGGAGAAGTATCTTCGAGGAAGATTGAACTGGAGTCCGTTCTCGCGTCACTTGACCGACGAGTCATCACTCGATCGACGAGTCGTCACTCGACCGTTTTGTCGTCACTCGACCGTTCTGTCGTCACTCGGCACAGAGCGTTCTCTCGCAGTCGCTCGACTTGATCTGCGCAGTCGCTTGGCTCGATCTCTCACGGTCACTCGCTCGTTCTCTTTACTCGGCGTAGATCGATCTCTCGCTCAGATCTCTCTCTCCTCGTGGAGTTGACGTGTCGATTCAGCAACAAGGACTCGCTGAGGCGTATCCATATTTGACGTATCCATCATGGCTTCACGATGAATCGTCTCGAACACAGTTGGCTCGCGCTCTCGCGGTCACTCGACTCGATCTCTCACGGTCACTCGGCGCAGATCGTTCTCGCGCAGTCACTTGGCTCGATCTCTCGCGGTCACTCGCTCGGTCTCCTTACTCGGTGCAGAACAATCTCTCGCAGTCGCTCAGATCTCTCTCTCCTCGCGGAGTTGACGTGTCGTTCTGTCGCCACCCGATCGACGAGTCGTCACTCGACCGACGAGTCCTCACTCGTCCGACGAGTCGTCACTCGACCGTTTTGTCGTCACTCGACCGACGAGTCGTCGCTCGACCGACGAGTCGTAACTCGACTGTTCTGTCGTCACTCGACCGTTCTGTCGTCACTCGACCGTTCTGTCGCTCTCGCCTCAATCTGCGCAGTCGCTCGGCTCGATCTCTCGCGGTCACTCGACTCGCTCCCTTGCGGTCACTCGACTTGTTCTTCGCGGTCACTCGACGAGTCCTCACTCGACCGACGAGTCCGCACTCGACCGACGAGTCCTCACTCGACCGACGAGTCATCACTCGACCGTTTTATCATCACTCGACCGTTCTGTCGTCACTCGGTGCGGAGCGTTCTCTCGCCTCAATCTGCGCAGTCGCTCGGCTCGATCTCTCGCGGTCACTCGACTCGCTCCCTTGCGGTCACTCGACTTGTTCTTCGCGGTCACTCGACTCGCTCTCTCGCAGTCACTCGGCTTGGATTGCTCTCTCGCAGTCACTCAGATTGCTCGCAAGTCTCGAGCATGACGTGATACCGCGAAGACACGTCCACCCGTGACCATTTGATTGTGATGGTTTGCTCGTGGCGGTACATTCATAGATGATGTCTATGGCGAATTGTCTTTGGCAGTTTGTCGATTGACACTTCATCCATGATAACTTGCTCCAGTGGTTCAGAACACTGTCCTCACAGATCGTTCGCGCAACCATCCCGGAGTAAGAAGTCTGATCAAAATCAGAAGTATGTCGATGAAAACTCGCCCGAGACGGTCCGTCTATGACACGTCATCTATGGCAACCTAACCATGACAGCCATTTCATGATAATCGTCTGCGACATGGGTAAAGCACTGAGTTCATTCTCTTATAAACCCTCTTCAAAAAATTCATTGAGATCAACTCCATCTCTCTCAACGAACTTGGGGGCTTACTGTTGGATATGGACTTTGTCCCCAACAAGGCTTATAAGATAATGGGCTCAGCCCATTTAAAAGGGGGGTCACTAGGAAACCCTGACCTCTCCTTTCTATAAATAAGGAGCCAACCTCCTTTGAGAGGGCTCTTGGACTCTCTTTTGGTCTGTCCTCCATCTTTTTCTTCTTCTAGAGAGAGAAACATTTCAACACATGCTTTCATCTAGGTACTTGTGATCCTTTGTTGTAGAACTACGATTGGCTTGATCCCCTTTCGGGGTACGTAGGCAACCCTTCACCGTGTCCAGCTATAATCAATAAACACCTTTTTTCTTATTCTCTCCGGGTCGTCTCCATCCGTTTTAAGCTCAGCATGAAGACTTCTCCTAACCCCACCGATGAATCCTCGTCTCGTTTATTCACTAGTTTGTTGACAGTTTTTGGTTCAAACAATTTTCACAATTAGAAATATTATACTACATGTTATTATATATGGTTCAAAATATTCCACAATTAGAAAGATTATATTACACATTATGACGGGTTTTTTTTTCCACCCACACCATCTTGAAATACAGAACAAATCTGAACGTGACTTAGAGAAAAGAACAAAAATATGGTAAATTTTTTTCCAGAATCCGAAATAGTAGATTACACACCATCAAGAGTTATTCTTGACTAAAAATGAACTTGAAAGCTCTTCAGTCAAGCTCTTCAGTCCAATGAGTTGATTGAAAGTTAGTTAATGTTTTAACATCAGGAGGTTCAAGTTTCAAATCTTTGAGAAAACAATTTATTAACAATTATGCAAACTAATTAGTTTGGTTAAATTTAGGTTTGGTTTGGATTCAGTTTGGTTTAATTTGGCTTGTTTGATTCTATGAATATTTTAACTGAACTAAATCGAAACTATTTTGGTTTGGTTTTTGTTCAGTTTAGTTGAGTTTGTATTCATTTTGTGTTCGATTTAGTTCAATCGAGTTGGGATTTAACTTATTTCTAGATTAGTAAAATATAATTTATTGAACTAACAATCATCATTTAATCACTAAGTCATTGAGTTATTCATTCGTAAATATAAAGAAACTTTACAGTAAAAATATAGAAAATGTAATCAAATAATTTTAAAGTATTACCTTCAAATCTAGTATAACTATCATAAAGTGTTTTCGGTTTTAATAATAGCGTAGGAAAAACATATATTTATTTTATTAATAGTTGTGTTTTTAATCATTTAAAAGTAAAATGTATAAAATTATGTTTAGTTGTTTAGGTTAGATGGATACCAATCTTAAATCTTAATATTATTAGTATAATTAGTTAAATTAACTAAGACTGTGATTTTTGGTTCGGTTTAAAATCCTAATCAGTGTTTGCCACTGGCATGCTCAACAAGAGTTTTAGTACTCAAGATGATAATAGAGATGTGAACATTGATGTTCAATTGAAGTTAGTAGAAAGGCTGCTCATGATATTGCAGGATGCACTGCAATCTACTTTTATCTTCAGAATTCAAGTTACAGTCAAACTATCACATTTACTAAGAGATAGTTCGTCTTTTAGTTTTGGTAGATTGTGAACTTTCCAGCAAGAATCAATCCGCTGCACACGTCAGCGGTAGTGAGCCTGCACAGACGACTGTTTGTGCGAGTACCATTTGAGCGGTGACAGGTCTTATCTCAAACTGAGCTCGTTCTTTTCTATGTGTTTCTTTTGTGAGCCTGTTTTGTTCTCTAGGAATTAGTTTTTATCAGAGGCAAATACGTTAGTAAATGTGATAGTTTGACTGTAACTTGAATTCTGAAGATCAAAGTACAGAAGTGAACATTGATGTTCAATTAAAGTTAGTAGAAAGGCTGATCATGATACTGCAGGATGCAATGCAATCAACAAAACTGTGTGGTTGTGACTTTGGAATGTTATGATTCAGCCTGTATTCTGTGGGCCGAATTCGGGCCTTAAACTCGGCACTTTATATTTTCTGGGGTCGTATTCTATACATTTTTTTTTGAATGAATGTTAAATTTATTCAATCAAAGACCTTTTTACATCAGGTGCATCTGTTTAATGAATCAAAAAAAGAATCTAAAAAACGAAGAAAATTCTCCTAGGCTCACGATTCTCCCCGTGTTCCAAACCATGTAACAATCCCCTCTTCAAAATGACCCCTCCCTCGTAGTGAAAGCAACCAAAGTCTGACTGTTTTGTCTATAAGTTTTATTAGTCAGTGAGCCTCACATGGCTGCTCTTCATGATGTCAAGTATTACGCTCCCTCCATATTGAGTGCATGGTCGCTTGGAATGCATATCGGATCAGAAAGTTCTTTGCTGGAGTCAGCCTCGGGTTGGAGATAATTTCGATGATATCACTCCATTCAGTGGTGGAACTATCTTGCAACAATCCCTCTGCACGAGCTTTCCACACTTGTCTTGAGTACCTGCAGCTGAAGAAGAGATGTTGACATGTTTCTTCAGCTTCATTGCACAAAATACAGTTTGTATTGATCCAAGCATTCCACATGCGCATCTTATCACCAGTTTGGAGTCTATTTCTCAGAGCAGTCCACGCAAAGTAGGAGTACTTAGGCGTTAAATCGGTGAACCAAATACCCCTGCTCCAACCACAGACTTGGTGACAGTCGCAAATTTGTTCCCATGTTTTCTTGGTTGAGAAACTATTAACAAATTTCCCATCAGCCTGCTTCCATAGGCCACTATCGTCTCCCTGAGTGGCAGCCAGTCAAAACCTCTATCTCATCTTCCACATCATTTAGAATACGAACCCTGTGCCTTTTTATACATCAATTCAATCATAGGCATACATTTTTGATTTTTGTGAAAATCGTAGGCATACAATTTGCATTTATGTTCACTTTTCATTAAGAACCGGTCCTGGACATAATGAAGTGAAACATTATTATTATTAGATCCCCAGATTTTTTGAATTAACACATGAACATAGACCCCAAATTATTTTAAAAAGGATTGATTAATGTCTTTATTAAATCGTTTAAAGTCCTAAAATTTCAGAGCCCGGTTTATTTATCAGTGTATATAGTCAAACGCATACTGAACAAAGATTCCTATAGAAAGTTCAATAAACAAAATAAGGTAGAAGTCCAGTTTTCTGTTTTCAGTATTGTGTCGCTCAATTGCATGTAAGGCACATGACACGATCACATGAAAATCTTCAAAAGATAAAGGCTTTTGTTGCATGTTCCTAAAAGGTCCGTCCGTCCCCAACGTACAAATACAATACCCTCGAATTCTCAATACTTCAAGCCCTAAAAAGCCAACTATTTATATATGATGAAACGGTTGTATCCAACTCTCATTCTCATCTTATAATGTAAAGTTGAAATTGACCACGATGGGTAGCCTAGTAGTTTATATCAGTAATGCTAATGTCACTATGTGAAAATTCGTATGATAATGCATGTTATTAACCAAAAAAAACAAAGTAAAAATTATTCATATTCTTACGCAGATAAAAAATTATCTCCATTTTATTGGAGATATATTTCACCACATTTGAACATTGCATTGATTATGCAAACTCTTTCGCTACATATAAATACTTACTCTCTATGTTTTATATTAGTTGTCATTTTAAACTTTAAATTTGTTTCATTATAAATATCGTTTTATATATTTTCAATGTACTTATTTGATAGTTTTCTAATTTTACCTCTATTATTTTAGTTCATTAATTACAAAAATCAAATAAAAATATTAGTTAGAGGTAAAACCAAAAATTAAATAATTTTCTTAATCTATGTGGAAAAGCTTATATGACTTTTAAAAGAAATAGGAGAAAGTATATTTATATTATATGATCCTTAAGAAAAAATACATGTTTTCATATTGTCACTAAATATCTTCCCTAGGAACTTGATGTACTCCTCATTTTCATACATCTTGGTACTCAAAACCCATTGGCTGATGTTGCAGAGTTCCCTACTCATCTAAAGGGAAACTGATGAAACTCAAAGCCAAATGTTTTTCTTGTTTTGGTTTTTGGCAGGTCATGTAATGTTCTTGTGTTTCTACCATTAATCGAATCGTTGTAACCGTCAAAACTATCTCTTATGGTATGTTTATATCGTTGTAACGGATAAATATTTTTTGTAATTATATGTTTTTATTGTTATAACTGATAGTTAATTTTTTCGTAAGTTTCAAGCGTTACTTTTGTAAGATTTTGATGCGTTATTTTCATGATTGACCGATAAGATCGAAGAAAGATTGATAGCGATTCCATCCAATAACGAAGTAAAACTCATTTGGTTAAAAAATATCATCAAATCATGTTCCTAAGTAAAAACTTGATTTGAACTTTTGAAGGCCTTCAATATGCTCAAAAGGTTGTATATAAGGCTCTTTAGTTACATGGAGTATTTAACAAGATATATACATAAGATTTATAAATTACAATATTGAGGATTTTATAATATTTGGTAACTAAACAAGTGAAAATGAACAAGAACAAGTGTTTGATCCATTAGTTGACTTGACATACTCTAAATAGTAACATGCATTTATTGATTAACTTTCATATCCCAAATTGGGGATTGCGCATACGAGACAAATATATACGGGTGATGACTGATGAGTGAACTGATTATATTCATAAAATTGGCTTCTCTTATCATTTTATTTGTGAATTCAAGCGCATAACAAATACTCACTCCGTTTAAAAAAGAAACATATTCTAGAAAAAAAAAGTATTTCAAAATGATACATTTTTTCAATTTTCAATGTATTTTTTATCAACTAATAATGACTAATTGTAAACTTCAAGAAAATTAATTGCATTTTCTGAATTTTTATTAGTTTAAATTATAGGAAATAGATAATCACAAAAAATTATGCATTTAATATTGAAATTTAATATGTTTATTAATATGTGTGAAAAAACTAAAACATGTATCATTTTGAAACATGCGGAATAATTTATTGGGTTCATCACAGAACCCTGATGATTAACATAAAAATAAGAGAATTGTCGATGGAGAAGTACACCTAAAGACGACTCCATATGTTTATATTATGATAAACTAAATTAAAAACCAAAAGAACCCAAAATGAAAATGTCATTAATATTATCATGAAATGATTATTTATTTTCAATTGAAATTTTGGTTACAGGGAATTTACGGACATAAATTTCAAATCTAAAATGATGGTCTTGCAGCGGCTCCGTCTCCCCAGCCGGAAAACTGATCATAACCACTCATATTAACTCTTAGCTCTCCTTGAGCGACTCCAGACGGCGGTGTTTCTGAAGTGGCTGGCGGTGGAACTCCTCCTCCGACGTCTCCCCCACCTTCACCTCCTTCATCTTCAAGCGGAAGCCTTTCAAAAGTTGCGTTGGAGAACGATGCAGCCATCAGTATCACGGGACCAGAAGCCACAAGCGGAGCCACCACTCTTCCTCCGATCATCCGACCTTGTTCACCAGCAACAAAGATAGATAAACCACCGCATCCCGGCGGCGCGGGCGGCGGAAGCACCGTACCAGTGATGGAAAGAATCTCAAACCTTCCATGTAAAGTCACAATCCCTCCAGCTCCGGCTTCAGTTCCACCATTGTTCCCATGAGTCGTCACCCGCTGTCGGAGAGTGAGGTTAGCCACCGCGCCGTTACCACTGAGAATGGAGACACCTCTCCCTCTTCGGCGAGCGTAATTGTTGACGCTCTCAATTATGTCGGCTCCAGATGAGACTTCAAGAACATGAGATCTAAGCACGTTGGGGCTATCTCTTGTCACAATCACCGGTGGCTTCGGCTTGTTCTTAGACCCTGGAGGACGTCCACGTGGACGCTTCCCGGAAGTTGAGCCCGAGGTAACCTGGTCGGAATCAGGTTGAACCGGATACTTGTTGTTGGAGTCAGATTCATCATCAGACTCAAGCTGAGGTTGAGGCTGGGGCTGAAGCTGAGGTTGAGGCTGAGGCTGTGGCTGAAGCTGGTGGTGAAGCTCAGGCCTAAAGAGATTATGGAAGTATCTAGAGTGACCGGATTGATCATAACCACCGTCCATCACAAACGCATGTACTTTTTCTTTTTCTTGTGGCTCAAATATAATGAAATTGTGAGGGTAAAGATTGCTTCATATAGAGAAACTTTGGTGAAATCCAATAGAGAAGTCAAATTTCAGGGAGTAAGGAGCCAATAGCTTGAGTTGATCGGTTACACAAACCGACAAAAACAGAACAAAGAGACATAAATCAAAAGAGTGCTATTGTGTGTTTAAACCTTAACTCAGCTTTAGGGCAAGAGAGGAGCAGATTATTCACGCCATACGGTGTCGTATTACGAAGTGATGTGAAATGAATTGAGAAGCTTCAAATTATTTCACGTGCTGAGAGTGAGTTTGTGAGTAGCTCTGCAATACTTTTGTTGAACGATGAAAGCCAAAAGAAAATAAAACAACTGACAAAAATTAGCTTATAAAACTTGTATCTAATACACACAGTGTGGCATATAAAAAATAACATACCCATCATATCAAGAATATAAATAATTACTTTTATGAAAACCAAGAGCTGATGACAAAACAAAAAAGAAAACCAAGAACTGACTGCTGTGATATGTTTCTGTATTATTTATAAACATAAGAAATTCTTTATATATAGAGAATTACATGGTTGTAAAATAATGGAAAGACTAAAGAAAGGAAATACAAATATGTAAAGAGTACAAATCATAATCTAATAAGGAAAAGACAAGATGCCGATTCTCTCTCTCTCTCTCTCCTCACGGTCGACTCTCTCTCTCTAGCATTGGGCCGGTTATGGACATCCACAATATGATTTATAACACTCCTCCTTGAATGTCATAACCATACATGGATTGTAATACGCTTTAGATGTTGCCTCATTAAAACCTTGCTAGGAAAACCAAACACAGTGGGACAAAACCATGGTAAAGGAAAAATAGTACAACACGTATTACTCCCCCTGTTCTGAACAACTCGCGGCTGACCTCATGAACAGCCAAGATCTCCGAATGGTTTGAAGATGTGGCCGCGATCGTCTGCTTCATGGAACGCCATGATATGGCCGTTCCACCATGTGTGAAAACATAGCCTGTCTGTGATCGAGCATTGTGTGGATCCGAAAGATAACCTGCATCAGCAAAATCAATTAAACATTCTTTGTTTTGGTTAGTATAAAATAAACCCAAGTCTTTCGTTCTTTGCTGGTAACGAAGAACATGTTTAATCCCGTTCCAGTGCCTTTGGGT
>NC_027753.1:26407741-26408139 GCF_000695525.1 Brassica oleracea var. oleracea
AATAGACGTGGGTTCATGATCCTCATTATCATCCATGATTTCAAGTGCTACATTGCATGCAAATATATCATCAATGTTGACATTCTTTCTGTTCCATTGTATCCCAGATAAGACATAGTTTATCGAGATCTCATTATTATCAGGATCTTCAGTACCTTGAATCTTGGCGTCCTAAGAATCAATATTAGATACATCAGGGCCGGCCGCATCTAAGCATTCATGATCGGCCGCGATCGCTATTAGGTTTTTGGGATCGGCCGCGGTTAAGTCCCGAGATTTAGGAACGGCCACGGTCGTGTCTAGGGTTTCAACAACCTCGGTTTCATTCTCTGCACCTTTCTTAGTTTTCCGAGGGTTCTTATCTTTGGAACCTATTGGTCTACCACGTTTCAAACGTT
>NC_027753.1:26408230-26408756 GCF_000695525.1 Brassica oleracea var. oleracea
ACCAGCAAAGGAATCTGGCAATTGATTAGCTAGCTTTTGTAAATGTATAATCTTTTGGACTTCTAAATCACATTCCTGAGTCCGATGATCTTGCCAAGATAAGGATGTTTGATTCCATGTAATCTTTTTCTACCAGCTTATTGCTATCTCCCCCTAATGTTGAATGTTCGGATTCATCAAAGTGACAATCTGCATACCTGGCCTTAAATAAATCACCCGCAGTTGGCTCAAGGTATTTTATAATCGTGGGGGAATCATATCCAACATATATCTCCATCCTCCTTTGAGGTCCCATCTTTGTTCTCTGTGGTGGAGCAATTGGTACATAGACGACACAACCAAATGTCTTAAGATGAGATATGTCTGGCTCATGACCCGTAAGCAATTTTGATGGGGAATATTTATGTTCACTAGACGGTCTGATACGAATCAGTTTGGCCGCGTGCAAGACCGCGTGTCCCCAAGCTGTGGCCGAAAGTTTAGACCTCATAAGCAATGGTCTAGCTATTAGCTGAATTCGTTTTAT
>NC_027753.1:26409351-26409779 GCF_000695525.1 Brassica oleracea var. oleracea
TCTGGTGATCATATCTCGTTTTCAACTCTGTCCAAAGGTGTAGAGGATTCTCAATAGTCAAATACTGATCCTTGAGACTCTCAATAAGATGATGGCGTATAATTAATATCGCACTGTATCTATCTTTCTCACTTGCATTATTTCCCTCGGTGATACATTCGCCGAGTCCCTTGGATTTTAAGATGATCTTAGCATCAAGTGTCCATTGCAAGTAATTATCTCCAGAGAGACTTATGGCAGCAAAATCCAAGTTGTTGATTTTCGACATCTGAAATCATATGTTTCATAATTTAGATTTAAAACTATTCAAGCGAATGCAATAAATATGCTCAAGCAATCCGGATTCTAGGTATGATGCAAATAGGTCATTCGTATATGATGCATACATGTTCAATCTTAGCATTCAGATTCTATATGCAATCAGTTCG
>NC_027753.1:26409840-26410118 GCF_000695525.1 Brassica oleracea var. oleracea
GACGAGAATGCATAAATCATTTAACCTAGCAAGCGATTTCTATTTCAATTCAAGCATTCGGTTTTAATCAATCAAACAAGATAGTATTCAATTTTAATTTCAAGACATTAGGATTTCGATCAAACAATCAATACAACTTCAATTTGAAAATCATCCAATTGGTTTTATCAATTTAAACAACCAAATTCAAGAATGAGATTATCAATCCTAGCAATCGATTTCTATGTGATCAAATTCAATACGGTTTTAATTAATCAAGGCTAGCATACTATATCCAA
>NC_027753.1:26410185-26419867 GCF_000695525.1 Brassica oleracea var. oleracea
GTCGATTTTAATTCATTCAATCAATCAATTTGATTTCGAATTAGGGTTTATAAAACCGAATGTGTTTTAGTATTAGGGTTTTAAATAAAATTGATTTCATGCATTCATGCAGTAAGCATGTATGCGGCTAGGATCATAGATATTAGGGTTTCGATTTTGATCTTAGATCATTGGGGTTTTGAGATTCAAAACCATTAAGGTTTCGATTTTAATTGATCAAACAATCAATCTCTATTAGGGTTTGGGGTATCGAACTTATGATTATGAGCTTCAATTTACTAATTGGGGTTTTGATCTATTACCCTATGGTTTTGATTTCAACATTAGATCATACTATTAGAGTTTGTAGTTTTTATGGTTTCGATTCTTATCAAACAATCAAATTCGATTATGGGTTCTCTTTAAGGTTTCGAATTACCTTAACCTCAAGTAGGGTTGAATGGACCACCAAAGAGATGAACCGCGAGCTGGAGCTGATCGGAACGCGAGTTGATGTATTCGCGAGCTGTCTGAGATCGTCTTGTTTGCAAGCTGAGGTTGAACAAGCCGAGATTGTCTGAGCTAGGATCATGAACGCCTTGAGCTGAAGCTGATCGGGAACAAATTGCAAACAAGGATCGGGATGTAAGGTTTCGCGATCGGGATTAGGATAGTTCGCCGGTAAGGATGTTCGCCGATTATGATTAGGGTTTTAGGCGGTTTGTTTTAGCTTAGGGATTTAGATTCTATCGTGCTGATAACATGTTGTGAAACTAGAGAATAAAATCTATGTTTCTGTATTATTTATAAACATAAGGAGCCATTTATATATAGGGAATTACACCGACATAGAATAATGAAAAAACTAAAAAAAAGAAATACAAATATGGAAAGAGTACAAATCATAATCAAATAAGGAAAATGCAAGATGCCGATTCTCTCTCTCTCTTTCTCTCTCTCCTCACGGTCGACTCTCTCTCTCTCTAGCATTGAGCCGGTTATGAGCCGGGCCGGTTATGAACATCTACAATATGATTTATAACACTGACAACGGTTTTCAATTTTTTTCTATGGATTTTTATATATTTGTTTTCTTTCATTTTTGACTTATAGCTTTAAGCGGAAAAATAAAGATATTAGTTTTTGAACTAAAATTTAAAAGAGACAGGAATTTAAAAATAAATAAATATTTGCAGCATTAGGGACAAAGATAATATTAAAAAGAATTATATTATTTGATTTTGGAATTTATTATATAGAAATCAATGTTTTAGTAATTCTTTTAGAAACGGGGATTAATTTCATATATTGTTATTAACAATAACCTAGTTTTGACCCATAATATTTACGATTTATGTTTATTAAAAAAGATTTATCAAGTAATAGAGATGGTAAAAACAAATCCAAATCTGAACCGAATCAACAAATGTAAACACAGTCGAGTTTCGTTTAAAATATTTAACCAAATATAATTTAAGAGATGTATATTTTGATTATCAAAAGTAATTGATGTAAACTAAAATTCAAATAGTATATGAAAAATTGAAATTAACGAATCTTGTCAAATAATTTTTTAACTTTTGAACATTTTAGAATAGTTTTAGAGAATCTAGATATTATTATACTGTATTTTCTGTTTATTTTGATATTCGAGTATTTTGAGTAATTTAGATAGTTTTTACGGATTTTCTTGGTGATCCAAATACTATTTTCATATAAAACTCAATCTGAATCTTAAAGAAACTTAAAAAAAAACTGAAGTAAATCTGATCGGATAATTAGAAATACCAATGAGGTTTATAAACATGGTTAGCTATACCATAAGTGGCGGAACAATTTGCATCATCAAGGGAGTTATTTCACGAATTGATACTATGCTCTATTCTCACAACTTGAGCATGTTGCCTTGCCAATCTACCAAGTGGATGCTGCCATAACAGTGGTGGTCCAATTTTTAGTGAAACTGAGATTATTGGAGTTTGCTTTCATAGTCACGTGGTAAACAAATGTTGGATATATTATTCCATCTCAGATTGTGGCATTGTTCTTAAACAATGTTGAATTTGGAATGGTTGGATTTTTTTCACTAGGAATGATGTTCCAACCTTTGGAGAATTTCATACTAAGAAATTTCTACCATTTGGAAAAGAATCATACCGATGTTTTAATTGTAGGTATTCGTGAGCGGGCTGGAACAAGTTGTAAGCAAGATGATGTAATTTTTGTAGTGGACGGTTTTACAGTTGAAAACAAGAAGAAAATTTATTTTAGTGGAGGATATTGAATTAGTTTGGCTGGTTACATATCGCTTAAAAATCCTGAAGAAATCAATCGTCTCAAAATTTTGAGGAAATTAGAAGTCCACATATTCGAAGATGAAGTCGTACCTATTGTTTATTTGGGTTGTGGTGATAAGGCTCTACCAAATTATCTTATATTTGTTGGAATCGTATTCACTGATGATTTCTATGGCGTCAAGATCTCGCATGTATTGGAAGGTGAGATAAACATTGGCATGTATTGGAAAATCAACTGTGTTGAAGTACACACAGTGAATGAGCTTTATGAGTGATTCAGAAGGGGAAGATGAGTTATGTGAGGTTCGATCTTCGAACTAGAGAAGTTGTAATCATCAACTTAAACGGTTGCAAGGATGTGAGTGCTTCACCTCTGTGGTGTCATGGTGTTTTGATGTCTTTTCTTGGAGACATTGAAGAATGGTGCTTGACATGAAGACATTGAAAATTCTTTTTGTCATTAGATTACTATGATCCTTTTCTGATTATGTATTTGTGATTTCGTTTTTCAATCTGGTGTGGGACTGTAGTATATGATTTGACTACATTAGTAGATGATCTGCTGTTTTATGACTAGCTTTGTTTAATACTTTTCATTTTTCTTTGATGTTTCTGTATTGTATTATCTATACTATTATTTGAGAAGTGAATTTGCTGATTTGTCATGTTCTCCATAATTTTAGGTTTAGTCATATTTTATGCTTAATTATTAACTTTAATAAATAATTTGAGTGATTTAGCTGATAACTTATCATTATCTTCAGAATAATTAAAAATTCTAACGAAAATATCATAGTTAATTTATATTATATTTACTTTATTAATATTAAAATATTATATATGTTTATATAATACTTGGTTAGTAATATTAAACCGACTATGTTTTAATATATATATATATATATCACATGAGATAGAATGAATCATATGTTTCTTAAGATAAATTTCTTAGGACAGTCAAAATCACTCATTGTGATAATTTCTAGAAAAAATATTGGCAAAGAATTTAAAAATACATATAATATTATTTGCAAACTGATTTTTCGCTCTCACGTTAAAAGTTAGAGCGTTTAAAGTTTTGATTACCCTTAATAAATAATTAGATTACATTTCTTATACATAATCACCCATAAATGAAAAAATAATTTCATGAATTTGATAATCATCATTATCTAAAAAAAATCTATATTATGTTATCCAAAAAATAGTTTACATCATATTCTTTTGAATATTTTAAAAGTAAATATAAATCCATGTATATAGTTTATGTATATATTAATGTTTTCATGTTTATTTTACTTAATAAAAAATATTTTAATAAAAAAAATTATCGTATATAATTTTATTAATATATGATTAATTATTAATATTTCAAAAGCATGAAAATAATTGATTCTAATGGTTTATGAATTGATAATATGTCTATTTACAATTTTTTTTTGCAAATTTTTAAGCCCAAAAGTACGGGCAAAAGACCTGGTTAATGTTTAAGAAACAACAATCTGGTATCGCAAAATTGCTTTTCAACGTTTCTTAATATTTAATAATTGTTTAATGGTACTTTGTTGATTAATAACAACACTTTATACAATACGACTGCATGCATATTCCCTCCTCTATGCTGCTACTCGATCGTGGATGTGTCAAAAAAAAATATTTTGAATTTTAGAGTTTTATGAAAGTTTTTTAATTAAATTTAATATAAATCAATCCGATAATGGGGAATAAGGATTCAAATTACAAACTGACTTATACAAAATAACCCAATTCTAACAATTTCTAATCTTCCGGCGCATTCTGCTGGACCAAAAACAAAATCAGCGAGAATCGTTGACTGTTTTCAACCGTTTGCGTTGATGACGAGAAGGAAAAATTCACTTTGTTGCCTAAGATATCGGGATCTTTATGTTTCCGTGACGCATTCGAAGTAGCTGGCCTCCGGTAAATTTATCGGTTTGCAATTTCCACCATCGGTTAAGAAAATTTTATGAAACTTCCCCACGTGCTTAATGTGTATAATAAGCTTTACTGTACTAGAGGGGAGCAGACATCACTACGAATAATTTATGTCTAAGAACGAATAATTAATTATCTTTTTTGCGTCGTACAAAATGATTTGTTAGCGTATAAAACAGCTTTGTTTCAGATGTATACAATGGCGAATATCTAGAAGCATTTGTGTGCATACATTTAGTATTCGATATCGACAAAGCATGTTAGTAGTTTAGACGGAATGTTCATGTGTGAAAGCTTGTTTAGAAAATGCAAAATAGTATAGTAACGAGGGGAGAATAATCAACTGTTGGTAACTACTCCGTTAAACAAAATTAACATAGAAAACCTAATTAATTTGTAAACTTAAACAACAACAAAAGAGTTTAGTTTGTAAACTGAAAAATTGAAAATGCGGATATGGAAACTATAAGCAACTGATAGTCTTGAGAGCAGACGAAACCCGAAGTCGTCTAACTCCAACAGAAGTCGTGTAACTCTAAATATACTTGTATAGACAAGTCCTCAAGCCATATAGAGTGGGTGAAATTGAGACATTTTTTTTATTATGGCTATATAATATTAGAATGGAATGAAAAGATGATACATTAGAAAGATTATCAAGGTATCATTCCTCGTTGTATCTATCTGCATGTTCTGATGTTCTTGTACACGCAAAATGTTAATTAATCCTAGGACGAAAAAGAAAGATTGTAAACATGTGTGGCTAGTTTACGACGTAGAACATTAATAGGATCCAACACGAAAGCAAATGGGACTCCCGATCAGAAGCCATTCATTTACTTGACCGGCAAAATCGGAAAGACGCATGATGTTGGTGTGCAATCGCACAGTCTGGTTGATCAACATGAAGACGTGGTTTTCAAGCCACTTATGATGAGTGCACATGCATAGTCAAAAAGGGAGAGATTGAAGATGCAGTCTTATGAGATGTTCTGTTTCAGTTCGTGAAGTACTACAGAAGGTAATACAAGTGTGCATCATGAAGATGGAGCTGAATGGGAGTTTGGGTTTTGTGATTGTGTGAGCTTGCTGAGCTTGAAAAAGGAAAGAGGATATATGTTTGAAGACATATGGACGTTTTCCACAAAGCAAAAGAGAGTTACTTGAAGATGAAGTTTTCCATTAAGAAACTCTCTTCAAGTAACTCTCTTTTGCTTTATGGAAAACGTCCATATGTCTTCAAACATATATCCTCTTTCCTTTTCCAAGCTCAGCAAGCTCTCACAATCACAAAACCCAAACTCCCATTCAGCTCCATCTTCATGATGCACACTTGTACGACCTTCTGTAGTACTTCACGAACTGAAGCAGAACATTTCAGTGGACTGCATCTTCAATCTCCTCCTTTTTGACTATGCATGTGCACTCATCATAACTGGCTTGAAAACCACGTCTTCAATCTCCTCTTATGAGTCACATCATGGTCAAAAACCAATTCGAAGATCATCAGCTTCCAAACCTAGGAAGAAATCCCATCACACCATCTTCATCAATCTTCAATCAAACTTTGTCTAACTTCCTGAACAAGTTTCGTCCTCATCATCCACGATCTCACCAGTAACTTAGGTGACCCGCTCTGATACCAATTGTTAGTGCAGATGAGGCGACAAAAAACAAATGCAGAAAGTAAAACACACAAAATTTGTTAACGGGGTTCGTTTCCTACATCTCTGGGACCTCGTCCAGATTTCATTGACTTAGAACAATGAGCAACATACAATTGCTATATGGATACAACACACACACTAGTGTTTACCACTCTTTTCTAAGTAGCAATCTACAAAGATTAGGAATTAAGCACGCATGGAAAACGTCCATATGTCTTCAAACATATATCATCTTTCCTTTTCCAAGCTCAACAAGCTCACACAATCACAAAACTCAAACTCCCATTCAGCTCAATCTTCATGATGCACACTTGTACTACTTTCTGTAGTATTTAACGAACTGAAACAGAATATCTCAGCAGACTGCATTTTCACAACAACCACACGTGCATGGAAGCAAAGTCACGTGCGGTCAAAGTGTCTGAGCAGAAACTGAGCTGTTTTACCTCGTGGAGGTGGTCGGAAGCATCGGTACTTGGTCCACGTGGAGGTTTCACCAAATCTATTTTACTACGCATAGCTATTAAAACCTTGACACATATTTATAATAAAATTGTTGTATATACTATTTAAAATATATAGTGCTTTGTATTTTCTACTTTTCAACATATATCATATTGAATTTACATTGGACTATTATTTTAAGAAAATTTATGCAATGTAATATATTTATATATTAATCTGGATATTATATAAATGATTCCTTTATGTGATTTTATTTTAGTTATTACTTATAAAAAATACAATTATATAGCTTTTAAAACAATATTTTCATTAATTATTTAAAGCTAGGTAGCGAATTAATAAGAAAAATCCTATAAGGTACGTTAACTTATATGGAATTAATTATTATGCATATATGGAATTAGTAAAATCATTACCATATAATTTACATATTTAATTACGAAATGTATATATGGAATTAATAATTTTCAAACACACATATATATAATAAAATAGGAAAAGAAAAAGAATACTTAAAGATAAGCTTATTAATTATTGTTGCCATGATTTTTTAGTTAGAATTTGATTTTGGAAATGCATTAATTAAAAAAGAAAAGTCAAAGAATTTTAAAAGTAGATTAATTAATAATTTCATTGGCATATCATTGTAAATAAGTTAAAAAACTTACGGGTGTTTTATTTTTGTACATCTCTTTTAATAATACAGATCTTAAGAAACACTATAAAAGAAAACTAGGAGAAAGGTTTGAACCGGAAGTTGGACCGGGTTGAACCATGAACCGAAAATAATACGGGTTGGGTTAATGCCAAAACCCAACTAAAGTTGACCCGGTTAAAAACCCTTATCGAACCGCCAAAAACCCGAGAACCGCCGACCCAATGAACCGGCTAAACTCTGGTTCGTTTATAAACCAAAATTTTGTTAATGAAACAATTAATTTTTCTTTTTTTTTGAAGTAAAAAATAGGATTTATTAAAAATTAATAAAGTATCGGCTCTCGTATTTTTATTTTGATGCCTCTACAACTCATAAATTACAAAATTCACAAAGTTAATATTCACGTAAGATATTGTTTTTGTCTATTTCTCACGTTGTTTAAATTTTATTTCATAATCACTTGTTTTGAAAACTTTAATAATTGAAAATTTTACATTTGTGAATTTTTTTTATTTCAAAATATAACTTTTACCTAATATGTATATATTTTTTTAAAAGGTGATGAAGATCTAGAGTGATAAGATCTAGGAATAAAATTTAAATGTGCTTTTCATATTGATTTTAGATTTAAACTATAAAATTATTTTATTATTTTTGTTACATATTAATTGTTATTTTTAAGTTTTTCTAAAAATAATAGATATTTAAACATTTTATTTGATATGATTTATTTTGTAAGAATATGCATATTATTTACAAAATATCATTGAAATCAGTTTAATTCAGTCAAACCCGATCGAACCCGGTTCAAACACAGTCGAACCACAATGATCCAAGACCCAAAATATTTCTGGTTTGCTAGCCGATTCGATTTTAAAAACACTGATTTGAACCTATGACGCAAGGATGTGGGAAGAGAATGTAAAGACCACCAGACTACAATAGAATTTTTGAATAAATTTGGCCCCTAAAATAATTAATATTAAAAAGGTCCCAAGCCAATGCTTGCTTTGCTTGCATATAGAGGTGGTAGAGTCTTATGGAGGAAAGAAGATCCGTCCCTTACCACTTACCAACAACTACTAAAGAGAGATGTCTCAACGGCCAACACACGGGGAGATTTTTTAAAAACACAAAAAAAGTGAAACAAACAGAGAATGCTCACTCATGTCCCCTGAACGCAATTTTTTTTGGGGGTAAATATGTAAAGATATTATTATCAAGCATTTTCGTTTTTGACAGACTGATAGAGAATAAAACGAAACAAATAAACAGAAAAAAAAAACTTAAACACAGACTCAATCAAGTTCTGAAAGCAAGATAGATACAACAACCACACCCGTAGTCCCGAGGTTCGACTAAATCCGTAACAACAGCTTGTCGCAAAATGATGAACCAAGTTCAACCGAGAGTCAGAACCCGATAATTTTGGTCTGGCCCACCTGAGAATAGTTCACCGAGAATATCAAAGCACCTGCCCACACAAACGCACATCAATAGAATCGACCTCACACCTTCAACAACCAAACCGAGCAATTATTAGGCCCGGGGCGACCTGAACAGGATGTCGAACTGAGCAAAACGAACTGTAATCTCCGTACTCCATAATCTGAGACCATCCTGCACACAATTGCCACGCACACCACCACAAGAGGCTCAAGCAAACCCAAGTAGCGCTGGGATGTGAGCGAACACCAAACGCTAAAGTAGCAGCCAAATACACGAGAACCACCACACGCCCGTCGCCACTGAGAACCAATGGACTGAAACTGGTGCTGCTAGACTATCATTTGCCACCGCAAGGACGAAATAAAGAACAAGGGCGAAGTCAAAAACCAAAACCCCCTTACTACGACAACCAACGAGAGTCGTAGACTTCAGAGAGAAACAAATAGGAACACAGAATCGGAACCGCGAAAGGAAGTCCAAAGGTGAGGACGCAAAGCATGCGGCCACTGAGGTGGCATAGACGACCACCCATTAAACCGCAAGCAAGACCTTACGTGAGCCAGCCACAGAGCTCGAGCACCAACCCGACTGCATACTCGAACCCACAACCCGCCGCTGTGGTAAAAGGATTCACCAGCACACACCACACCAAGGAGGAAGAGTACCCGAGCTTGACGAACCAAGGTGAGCCGAGAACCTCCATCCCGAGCGAGTGACTCCATGGACCAGAAGCATAAAACCTCCGACGCTCAGAGAAGGCATGTCGTACCTCCCGTTCAAAGAACCGACTGCAACCTCCACCAGCCTCTCGCCCTCCTTGCCGAAGCCACAAAGATACGAAGAGACCACCGGAGAAGAAGCGCTTCTGCAGCGAAGCTTTCTCCGGCGTCAATCCCTAACCCACGATGTCGTGCATATCGAAGGGTAGGAAGACTGATGACGCGGCGGCAGCAAGGCAAGAGATACTAATCTAGGAGGAGCGCCATCCGAACGCCGGTACACGCCGATACACACCGCCACGCGCCGGAGGCAAAACAGCCACAAGTTTGTCGACGAAGAGGTAAGGAGGAGAGAAGCGAGAGCATATTATTTTGAAAAAAAATTGTGAAATATCAGTCTATTGTCTTAAATATTGTTGTGGATAAACTTTTTATAGTGACTGTCCCTACCCCGAAGGGTCCCACGTCCAGAAACCCCCCCCCCCCCCCCCC
>NC_027753.1:26419917-26477551 GCF_000695525.1 Brassica oleracea var. oleracea
GGAGAGGTTTCAGTACCATCCCAATGATAGAGAATCGAACTCGTGACCTCTGGTAGTCGTGTGTGAGAATCTCGTTGAAACCAAAGGTCATCAGCTATATCTCAAAAATTGTATAACTTTAAAATTTACATTTATTAAAATTTTATTAGTTTCAAATTGTGAAAAAATAGTTAATCATTTTTTTGTGGATTTTAGTCAAATTTTAATGTTTTCTAACATGTGAAAACACTAAAAACACATATTTTAAAAAGAGAGAATATCAAATATTTGGGTTTTTTTTTTTTTTTTTTTTGGCATCAAACGACTATTCTATTACTCAAACTTGAGGTCTATGGAAAGAACGTGCATTCCTAACTAACGAATCTGCAGTCTCATTTTGCGTCTGTGGGAGTTAGCTGATCTTGAAGTCCGAAAAACACAACCGACGAGTTTGAATGATTTTCAGCTCAGTTGAGAAGTTAGGCCCAACTTATGGTTGTTCTATCATTGCAATCATGTCTTTGCAATCTGTCCCAAATCTTTGACAGGGCGAGTGTTGTATCATGCTCTCCATTGTCCATTGTAGTGCTTCCAGTTCCGAGTGTAGCGCTGTTTCACGCCTCCTTAAATTCATTGTCCCCATGAGTTGAATCTTCCTCATGATATCCTTCCACACCCATCCCAATCCACTAAACTTAGTTGTGGAAGTCCATGAACCATTCACCATGCAAATATTACTCAAGCTTAAGGCATGTGTTTCTTCAGCAATATGTGCCTGCGGAGGAACCGGTATAGTTTCTCTCGCATTGTACCATGCTTGGCATTCACTCTCTGCATATCTGACAAGTTCCAATGGGTCTTTGTCTATGCCTCTAAACAACTTATCATTTCTAGCTTTCCAGATGTACCAAATTATCCAAGGATAAGGATCTCTATCATCTTCTGGCTCCATAACACTATTCTTCCTTCAAAAAAATAGTCCATATTAGCATAAATACTCGGTACAGGGAAGATTTGAGGGCTCGATGGTGTTGAAGATAATTCTCATGCTTGTACGGCCGGTGGACATTCAAAGATCGCATGAGTAACAGTCTCTTCTGGCTCTCCACATCTTGGGCAATAATTATCGCATCGCAGATTGCGACGTACCAGATTCCTCGATACCGATATCTGTCCTGAGATTAGTTGCCAAATAAGATGACAAATCTTTTGTGGCGCATTCACCTTCCAAGCAAAGGCTTGGAGTTTGGTTATGCTGGGTTGTAGAACTTCTTTATCCTCTGTATCTCTTATCAAATTTGTAGCAACTCAGTATCTAGACTTGACAGTATATTGACCATTCTTGGTGTAACTCCAGCAAAATGTATCACGTCGGTGAGTAGGGCTTATGGCCAAACTCTGGATTATCGGTATATCCTCTTGATCCACATATTGTTCCAATAATCGAGCATCCCAATCCTTTGATTCAAAATTAATAAGGCTGCTGACGGTCATCTTTGGGTTTACTACTGGGACCCGGGCGCGAGCCGGTCTTGCTGGCATCGAAGGAATCCAAGGATCCTCCCATACATTAATTTCATATCCTGAATGCACTTTGCTTCTGATACCCAAAACTAATAGCTTCCTCGCAGCTATAATACTCGTCCATACATACGATGGGGTATCCACTGCGCCAGTTCGCAATGGCGAACTCAGACGATAATATTTTCCCCGAAGAACTCTCGCCACTAATGAGTCTGGAAATTGAACAAGATGCCAAAGCTGTTTAGCCAAAAGAGCTAGATTGAATTCATGGATCATACGGAAGCCAATTTCTCCTTCCTCTCGCGGTGCACACATTTTTCCCCATTTTGCCCAGTGAATTCCTCTTTTTGGTGGATTTGAGCTCCACCAGAATAGGGCAATGGCACTTGCTAAGTTCTCATATATCTCCAAAGGAAGCAAGAAACTAGACATGACATAAGTCGTAAGAGATAACAAGATAAACTTGATTAAAACTCCCTTTCCTCCCTTAGATAACCAACGACCAGTCCAACCATTCACTCTGTGTAATAGTTTCTCTTTTAAGAAAGCAAATAGTTTACACTTTGATCCACTAATATCCTCTGGGATTCCTAAGTAGGAACCCATCCCGCCTTCGTTTTGAATACCAAGTGTATTATTGATCTGCTGTCGTTCATTCGCTGAAATCCTTTTACCAAAGAGTAATGAGGATTTATCAAAATTAATACACTGACCTGATGCTTTCCCATATTTCCTGACTACTTTCATAACTTCTTCACATTCACGGGGCTCCGCCTTACAGAAGAAAAGGCTATCATCAGCAAAGAGAAAGTGAGATACCGGGGGGCTAGCGCGTGCGACTCGCGTCCCGTTATCTTCCCTTGATTCTCTGCTTGATTAAGAAGGCTAACGAGCGCTTCCGTGCATAGAATAAATATGAAAGGAGAAAAAGGATCTCCTTGACGTAAACCTCTTTCAAGAACAATGTTTCCCCTTGGTTCTCCATTCATGAGGACTTTATACTTGACCGAAGTGATGCATCTCATAATCCAGTCAATCCATATCTCAGAAAAACCCATCTTCCTCATAACTGCCTCAATGAATGACCATTCTATCCTATCGTATGCTTTGCTCATATCCATTTTTATGGCGATTCTATTTCCCGTCCTCCCGGTTTAGTTCTCAATGCGTGAAACATCTCCTGAGCTATCATGATATTATCCGTAATCTGTCTACCAGCAACAAAGGCTGATTGAGTCTCAAATATCCGTTGTGGAAGAAACTTCTTCAATCTTTGGCATAAGACCTTAGATATTATCTTATAACTGACATTGCATAGACTTATAGGTCTAAACTTTGCCATTTCATTTGGTTTTGTTGTCTTCGGGATTAACCAGATGTTCGTGTCATTCAGTCCCTGCACCAATGACCCCTCAAAAAGGAATTGATTAACCATACGAGTTAAATCATCTTTGACAATATCCCAAAACTTCTGATAGAAGAGAGCTGTCATTTCATCAGGTCCTGTGGCTTTTTCTGGGTGCATAGCGAACAAAGCTAATTTGACTTCCCATTCAGTTACTGGAGTAGTAAGATCTTCATTTATTGCTCCAGTAATCGTCGTCGATGCCTCTGATAGCGCATCAGCTATATCCTCGGGGTTGGAAGACTCAAATATTGTCTAAAATAGCTAGTAGCAATGGCTACTAATCCTTCCTCATCCTCCACCACATTTCCATTTTCATCTAGGAGTTGTGTTATCCTATTCCTTGCTCTTCATTGCTTCACCAACGCATGGAAATATTTTGAATTCCTATCCCCTTCCCTTAACCAGAGAACCCTACTTTTCTGTCGCCAAAACATCTCCTTTGCCTTAAGAGCAGCAGATAGTTCATTTAGAGCATCTGCTATTTCCTTAGAGGTAGCATCATCATTCGAATATAGTCCCTCTACCTTCTCCTTAAGCTCCTCCACTAACTTTTCCGAATTCACATTATTTTGTTTCCTCCATTGACTCAAAGCTTTTTGACAGCTAGCAATATGTTCCATTATATTCGCTTCAGGAGGTAAATCTTCTGACTTCCATCCTCAGCTCCTCATTATCCAGCCAGCGTTTATCAAATTTGAATTTCTTTTTTTTCCTCACTGGTTTTGTGAGAATGTCTACTAGGACCGGACGATGATCCGAGCCCCAAAGCCTGAGATACTTAACGGCTGAATGTGGAAACTTTTCATGCCAATCCTCATTCCCCACTGCTCTATCCAATCGGCATCTAACAGTTGTCCCTCCTGATCTTTTCCCAACCCACGACAGCATATTCCCAGTAAATGGAAATTCTAGCATGCCACAATCACTCAACATTTGCTTAAAGGGCAAGAAGGAACTATCAGAACGCCTTCTGCCTCTTTCCTTTTTCACTATGATCAATTATTTCATTAAAATCTCATATCATGAACCAAAGTCAATTTCGAGTTGTTGAGAAACGCGTAAGACGTTCCCATACATGATCCCTACGTTCTAAAACAGGGTCTCCATAAAAAAATGTCATAAAGACTTTTACTCCATCAATGACTGCCTCAATGTCAATCATTCTGTTATTCGAAGATAAAGCATTAACTTGAAATTCATCCATAAATAAAAGAGCTAATCCTCCGCTAAGGCCAAGTGGCTCAACGGTAAACAAGTGGTCAAATCCTAAGTCGGGCTGAATGTTTTGCAACAGCAGCCTCCTATTCTTCGTCTCAGAAAGAAAAAAGAGTCCTGGGCGATGCTTGTGACACATCTCCGTAAGGCGTAGAACTGTGAGGTCGTTTCCAATCCCTAGACAGTTCCAACTGAGTGTCCTTATAGATAATCATGTGATGAGTTTTTGGAACCCATCAATCCATCACCTTTGGACGAGCTACCTCTTTGCTTCTTGGAACTCTGGTAATGTCGCCTTGACCTGCTTGCGTCTCTAGTCTTATGAACTCCTTGAGATGAAGAGGAAGACTTACGAGGAGTTCCCCGATGAAGGATCTCAATTTTTTTACTCTGGAAGCCCAATGGGACATTCGCTTTAGTGCCTTGCTTACTGATCTTCAACGCTTTAACATCATGGCATGTAGTCTTCATGCTCGCAACATGCTGAGCCGCGGTGTCCTCCATCTCTTTGAGGTCCAAACCAAGAAAATCTTCATCTGGTGCTTCAAACTCCATCACTCCATCCTCCTGCTGATCCTCAATGTCCATATCGTTTAAAGCTGCAATGATCTGATTATCTCCAACGGTGGTTACTGGTTCCTGATCACTGAGACTCGTGAATGAGAGGGATTGAGTAAGCCCTTTAGCGCGCTTTGTAACATTCTCATCCATGTCATGGTCACCTCGGGATGGCGTAACAATAATGCTAGCCCGTCTCTTAGCGGTGTTAACCTCTCCCGACCTGAGGCCTTGTTGACCATTAGAGCCATTCAGTCCATTGTTTCTGATGGGAGAAGTTTGTTCATAGGGAACAATCTCACGAGAGTGTACTGATGGTACTGTATGCTTGGTACTCTCCACTTTCGCTTGCCAATTCTGCTTCTGATGGCGATCATATGGACCTTTAGAAGCTCGAGAACCCCCATATCTGTTACTCCTAGAAAGATCAGAATGGCGTCGCACTATCCTATCCGCATGTGTGCCTTGTATCTCACCAGAATAAGGTTTCCTCTGCGCATACTTCCTATCGTCCTCACCATACCCTGAACTGACTGAGTTTCTAGTAGATGTTTCCATGTGTTGCCCGTAACGGGAGAGAGCATTTGCACGGTGATCATTGTGGGAGTTGTGGCGCTGTGACTGTTCCTGTGGTAGTTGCATCCTCGTAAAGATACCAGGACGTTCTGTATGTGGTTGAAGTCGAGACCGCATGTCCGAGACAGAAGGACAATTATCCTTCTCATGCGTAAGCATGCCACACGTAGAGCAGTGTTTAAAAAGCATCTCATACTTTATCTTGATAGTAACCTCATCCCCATCCTTCGTCTCCACTTTCCGTGAGAATTTAAGAGGTCGACGAGTATCCACATCGACGAGCATACGGCCCTCGGCTACGTCCAAAGTGTCAACATGAACATGGCCTAGTCTTGCACCAATGTTTCTGAGATTTTTATCCGTCCAAAGATGCAAAGGAATACCAATCACTTGAACCTTAAAAGGGATGATCCAAGGATAATCATCGTGAACGATGGGTTCCCACCTCACCAGCCCAAACACGCAGAAGTTGAAGTGAAAAGGACCCTGTCGAAGAACAAAGCTGAGGTCTTCTTCCGAAGTGAAGTTGATGAGAAACTTCCCATTGCCCAAGTCATTGGCCGTAATGCGATCTGCCATTCCCCATTGCGATGGCATCTTCTGAAGGAGCTTCTCGAAATTTTGTTTCTTAGGGTTGAGAATCTTTCCAATAAGTGATAAGCTAAACTCATTGACGATTAACGTGTCATCCTGATCCGTCAGTTTGATCGGCGTATCATCATCCTCATAAAGGATGCCCTTACCTTTGAGGTCCACCATGTGGCTAGAGCGCTGCCTGTAATATGATCCCATACGAAGATATGGAGATCAGATCACAGATCTAAAGAGATCTGTGTTACGGCGTGGAGAGCTGGAGTGTTCTAAGCACAAGCGAGCGTATGTGGTCTGAGATGATGGGGATCTGGAGCGCACTTGCGAGTTCTGATAATCCCCACGTCGATGAACGTGGTGATTAGATGGAGATCAAAGTTTCAAAGGAAACTTCAACCTAGAGGAGTGGCCAACAAGAATCAAGCCATCAAACACACTATGCTTGGGAGATACAGCATCGAAGGGACTTTCCAGGAGCAAAGAGAAATGCTTTGAGCACAGGGAGTGTAGGGTAGTCTCCCTTGCGCTGATGCAGAGTCCGCCAAGTGCAGGATCAGTGTCAAAACGATCTGGAAGGTGAGATCGCCATTTTTGTCTCTTCGAGAGCGGCTAGGGCTTTCGAGATTTGAGGTTTATTTAAAATTGTTTAAATGACAATATGTATATATTATTTACTGATATTATTTTTCAATATTTTGTTTATACGGTGGCTTAGTCAGTTGGTCAACAATGTACTTGACACGTGACCTCTATGGATTAGTTACTTTAACCAGCTAGTTATTTGGCTTCTTCATCCTCTCCCCGAGTCGACAAAAATCACCACTAATCCACAGACGACGGTCAAAGCCTTCTGAAGCCGAAACAACATCATCGAAGACTCACCGAGATCGCTACGGTACCTAAAAACATCTCTCTCTGTCTCTTTTTTTTTTTTTTTTTGCTTAATCAGCTCGTGCTCGAATGTGACTTCGTTATCGCCCCCGAGAAGTTTCTTGGGGCTTCAGCTTAGACTGTAGATTAGGGTTTTTTGATCTTCTTTCTAGATGTTGTCTGTCTCTTCCACGTCATCTTCTCGAATTCGATTTAGGGTTTTCAACTCGGAGCAAGATCCCTAATTCATTATTTCGCCGCTTATTCTAGGGTTTAGTCAGACGATCCCAAACTGAATTAGTAGTTGTGATTGAGCTTTAGATTGTCAATTAACTCATCCCTATAGCTTATCATCATCATTCCAGAGATGGGTTCATCGAAAGTTTTAATCTTTTTCAATGTTCTTGTAAATGGTAGAAAAATTGGGGTTGAAAGGATCAAACTTTATGTGTCTTAAACTTTGCTTACTGCTTTGATTTGATTGTTTGTTTGTTTTATCTTACTTTAATAGGTGAGTTTGGGTTCTGTCCCTTGTGGAAAGCATACAGACAACACCATGAACCCTGAGAATCATCCGACCACCACTCACTCCAAAGTGATCTCACATGTCTTTTTCACCGGTACCGCCAAGCAAGGCTGTGCTGGGCCACCCCTTGGTCTTGTTGATATTGGTGTGAGCGACATTGCCTACATCTTCAGAGTCTCTCTCCCTGGCATTGCCAAAAATCAAGGTCCGCTTTTACTTCTGTCATATGTTGAACGAGAATGGATGTATCATTGTTTTGAGTTTCATGGTGACAAAAGTTACATTTTATTCACCATCTGCATATGAAAGGACTCATCTTTGTCTCATCTGTTAACTAGATAAGATCAAATGTGAGA
Organism: Brassica oleracea var. oleracea; assembly: GCF_000695525.1. NCBI lineage: Eukaryota > Viridiplantae > Streptophyta > Magnoliopsida > Brassicales > Brassicaceae > Brassica > Brassica oleracea. Next base: position 26,427,521 of record NC_027753.1, read on the forward strand.
TTCAGAGAGAGGGAAGAGTATGCATACAGGGAGTAGTACCTGAGATTGCCATTCCAAGCGATTCAGGATGCTTATACAGAATGCAAGTGCAGCAGCTCAGCCCTCCGGGTCCATTTTCCATCACTTTTAATCTCCCGGGGCAAGTGGATCCTCGCTTGTTCTCTCCAAAGTTTAGAGCTGATGGGATCTTTGAAGTTGTTGTCGTCAAGCTCGGTGTACGCATCCCAACGTCATAGTTAGGTTCCTTTTTCCATTAACCAGGTTCTGTTCAACTGTGTTGTGTAAAAACATGTTCACAATGTTCCCGAATTCTTAAGACGCTCTTGGACTTGGAAAAAACCGGTTAGATGTGAAACTGGTGCTGTTTTGAGCTATGGTTTTAGCCCAACCAAACACTAAACCAGATTATTTTGGATTATTGGATCACCGTGGACAAACCATACATTAATAGTTTAAATAATTTCAATATATAATTATATATCAACAATTAATAATACAAGAAAAAGTTTATGTTTAAAAATATAGTGAAATATTTAACTACAATATTTTTCACATATCATCAAAACATAATAATTTAAACTATTAAATAATTCTTGTAACAAGTTAGAACATATAAAGAAAAATATAATGAAACTAAATTTAATAAGTATTCAAATGTTTTATGTGGATAATGAAATTAACTTTTAAATCCAAAATAGCAAAAAGCAAAACTTTATATCTGGAATTGATTCTAAAATCTAAATTGTCAACAAAAAAAAAAAAAACTAATATTAAATCATATCAATTAATTTAGTTTTTGCAATCATCATTCACTTCAATTTCTTAGAACTGCATACTGAAATTTTAATGAAAATTTAAAAAACTTACAAATGAAATAATTTAGTTGATATTCAATTATGCTCACAACGAGATGAATAAACAATTTGGCTAATAATTCAAATTGTTAACTTTTGATCATATCCAAATAACTTCAACGTTCATTTAAACAAGCATAAATATATACTTAAATACTTTACAAAATTTAAATAATACCAAATTATATATTGGGTTATTTATCAGTTCAGCCCGTAGTAAAATCTCTAATTTTAGTAGATTTAAACAGATTTTATTGGGATTTAAAATAAAAGACATTATGGTGCATATCTTTTTTTTTTGTCAACTGATGTTTTATTAACCAAACTCTATACATGTAAGACCAGAAAAGAAAACAATTAAGATATTACAACAAGGTCCAAGAAGGGCATGCCCATAATGAAAGAAGAGATGAGCCACTCAATCCACGCGTCAAGACTCGAACTCGCGAGGACACATGTAGCTTTTCGGAAAGCCCACCACCAATCTTCACCGACAAAGAGGTCTCTCGACTGATTCTGGCAAACCACCGGAAGTCAACTAAAGTGATGGAAGATCCGCTCGACATAGCAGCAAATCCATGAAGACCAATCGTCAACACCACCATCTGGATCCTCGTCTACGACAGAAGAATCAACCACACACAAACAATTTCCAAGATCCAATTATCCTGCATCTAAACTATTCATCTTTGATGATAAGAAGAAGCTTGAAGATGAACAAGCCCTAACCAGGGGAGGATAAAGCAATCAGATCCAAATTGAAAGAGGGTTGAAACTTTGAAAAGATAAAGAGACGAAGATCAAACAAAAAGAAAAAAAACTCTAGTGACTGGAGAGCAAGCCGGCCGACGTCACCGAAGGACTAGTCAACGTCGCCAGAGTCAAAAGCTGGACGACAACTTCCGAGGAGATGGAGCTTCGCCGGAGTCGGATGCCGGTCGGATGAAACCGAAACCGGGGAACAAAAAAGTGAAGATCTCTCTCACTCTCAAACAATCTCTAAACTTTCTGGAAGATTTTTTATTGATAAGAGAGCAAAAGAGTTCGAGAGAGAACTCTCTCTCTACGAGAGGAGAGAGACCGACGTGTCTGGCAAATTTCGAATAGGGTGCATATCCATAGCACAGCCAAAATTAAGTTTATAATCATATCAAAGTCTTGACTATGATATAACACATATTATTCTAAAAAGTGACGGTTATATCCTTACATGCGCATGAAAAGTGTTACTTGTTGATGTGTCTTTTTCTACATCACTGAAACGGTTTCGTTAACTTAAAAAGTGATTTTCACTTTCTATTTTCTTACAGGCGAAGAACAAGATCGATTTGGGAGAGCGATTGTCAGTCGGGTTTGAAAAGGAAAAATGATTAAATCAGATACTTTCGGTTGTTGAGAACGTCAGACGTTGGAGATTCAAAATCAGTCTTACGGCGGAGCTTTCAATTTCACGGAGCAAACGAAAACGAAGCAAGGTGACACTGGTTTGATTGAATAGCATAAGGGAAAAAACCATCAGTTTTAGTGTAATCTCTTCCCTCGATTAATTTACTGTAATTTACTCGGAACCACCGTTTTTTTCAGATTTGGTTTGAAGTGGGTTACCAGTGCATCGGCGAATACGGTAATGTGAAACATAATTTTTAGTTTCATTTTTCAGTTTGTATTTTTCTATTTTGCTCCTTAAACTGTGACCTCTCCATGGATGTCTTTGTGTATTCTGCTTGTGTTTGCCAACCAAAGTTTCTGGGTTCATGGGTGGGGAAGAACGTGATGTAAGATGTCAATTATAAAAGTATACTATATGAGAAACGTAAATAGTATAGATACACATGTGTAGTAGACATAGTCAATTATTAGGTATAAAATGATCTATGTACATAGTCAATAGTATAGATACACGTGTGTAGTAGACATAGTCACTTTCAGTTGCAGCGAAGACATATGCGGTTGCAATCTTCTCAGACATTCAACCCCGCCCAACTCCCGTAGTGACTTGTTGGGTGGAACCCTGATGTTGTTTTTTATCTACTCATATGCTACTTATAGTGACATATTGGATGGAACCGCTAAGTTGTTCTTTCTCTACTCATATGCTACCTATAGTGACCCGTTGAATAGAACCCCCTTTGTTATTATGTCTACTTTTCAAATGTTTACTCGCATGCCGTACCTAATTTTCAGGAATTTTATGTACTTTATGCAGTACATATGAACGATTGTATTGTCATCTAGTAGTTGTATCATTTCTATACTATTATCTTTTATACTATAAAATAACTTTCAACTATTTGCGCAATAATTAGTAAATATATGGGTATGTTATATTAAATTATGCCAATTGAAAGCCCTTATGGTTCAAAGTAGTTTCATGTGTTTCTTCTACCAACAGATAACACATTCACCGACCTTATATCATCAATTTGTGTACTATTTCGGAAGTTTTGTATGGTTCAGTACAAAATGAACGTGTTTCAAACTATACTATATATGTTGTATAGTAGAGTATAATACATTTTGTCATAAGTTTTCCAACCCTTGGTTAAATTTATATATGTATCCTTTAGAGGAGAATCCCAAAATTTTGAACACTTTAAGTTCACTAGTTTTATCATGTTTTTTTTTTAATTAGTGTAGAACTTATGTCAAACTGTACGATACTATATTATATAACATATAGTATAGTTTGAAACGGCAACCATGCTTAATATACAAGCTACACAAATGCGCACATGTGGAGTATTGTTGTATAGTAGAGTATAGTACAATTTGTCACAAGTTTTCCTACCCTTGAGTAAATGTATATTTGTTTCCTGCAGAGGAGAATCCAGAAATTTCGAGCATTTTAAGTTCACTAGTTGTATCATGTTTTTCTTTTGCAATTAATGTAGAATTTGTGTCAAACTGTACGATACTGTATTATACAACATATAGTATAGTCTGAGACGGAAATCATGCTTAATAATCGAGAGCGGCGTACTTGGTTGGAATTGAACCCACAAAACTCGGGTACGAATCCTCCCCGTGACCCATTAACTATATTTTAACCCTTCAAAAAATTCTTCTTGGATTCGCCACTAGCTACAACTTGTCTGAACGCATGTATTGAGGATCTGTCTTCTTTACCTAAACTATACCATATATCGTATAGTATAGTTTTGTTTTGGTCACCTCTTACCTATATAATTGAACCTTATTCAACCTCACATAAGAACGTGGAAACAAAGCGAACTTGGAGGCCAAAATGTAGACATACTAAATTGAATATAGGATAGTCTCGTTTCTATTATGCATAATAGAACATGTTCGTTTAAAAGCAATTGAGCACATGTGTTTTTAACTTTACTCCTCTTTGCCTTCACTCACACGCGCTTACAGGGTTATTCCTAGCAATATTGGATGTAACTAGTCCCGTCAAAGACTTTTTTCTGTAGAATAACTATAAGCTTAATATTATGGTCCAATATGAATATTCACCAAATTCTCCCTTAAAATAAAGGGAAAATTGTTTTTTTAGACTAAAAAAATGATAACATTGTCCTATTAGAATAATCTCATATAGTTTATGTCCTATTAGATTAATTATTTTCAAAATGACAATAACACCCTTAAATTTTTAATTTTAAATTCGTAATTAAAAATAAATAAATCAAAATTTTAATTTTAAATTTGTAATTACAGTTAATAAATTAGTCTATTGTATTTAGATATATTAATATTATAATAATTTAAATAACATTAAACATTAAAAAAAATCGCCAATCTAAACCTAATCCCCTCCACCCCGACGAACTCTCTCCCTCTTTCTCCCTTCCTCTCTTGGTTTCGACAACAACGACTGAATCTCCTACCACCACCCCCGACGACGGCTCCTCTTCTCCGGCGTAGTGTGTTCTCCGGTTCCCCTCTCATGGTGTGCTCTTCATCTCTTCTTCTTGGATTTCATTTTTTTTGTTTCTAATCTGGTATTTAATTTCATGTGTGGGAGAAGCTCTTCATCTCTGGCGTGAATCTCTTCTTCTCCTGTCAAAATTGAAGGTAAGTCATCTCTTCTCTTTGATATTTTGTTTTGTTCTTTCGATTAACAAAAATCCAAAATTGTATGATAGTCTCATTGTTACTTTGTTTTGTTCCAAAAATTCAAAATTGTCTGATATTTGGGTTTTTACTTTTTTCAGGCTTGAAAAAATAGGTTTTATGTTGTTGGAGCTGGACTCTTCACTGGTGTCACAGTAGCTCTCTACCCTGTCTCCGTCGTCAAAACAAGCTTTAAGTTGCTTCCGAAGATATCGTTGGGTCTGAGCAAGACAGTGATAAAGAAAACAGCGACGAGGAGAAGGAAGCTCAAGGCAGTGACACTGACTATAGTGAAGATGGAGAATAAGCCAATGGCAAGAAACAGAGCACTCGTGGCAGAGGACGTGGTCGCGGCGGCCGCACTGGTAATGGAAAAGGTTCGCCGGTCGTGATTCAGTGAATGAGTCCGCATGATGTAGATGTTTGACTTGGGATAGAAGCAACTACTGATTTTAAAATGAAAATTACTATCCATAATTTATGGTCCTAAGACTAATCATATTGATTAAGTTTTAAGGTCGTGATGAATGGTTTGTTTCATCTTCACACGCAATCCCTAAGCTTATTATCGCACAATTTCTTTTGTGCTTCTCTTCCGAACAAGTAAAACCAAACTTTTCTAAGTAGAAACGAGCTCAAAGGATTTGGTTTGTGCTATGTGGAACGTCTTAGTTGTCAAATCTTTAGTTTATGTAATGATATTTATAAACTTTTATATTTTATAAAAACACTATGAGTTTAGTAAGTTGGTTTATGCGTCTATGAGTGTGTTTGTGTTAATGTCATTTTGGCAATGAAATTTATCAGGCCATAGTCTTAAAAATCTTTCTTTTTCAAATGTGGTTGGACGTCCTACACACAATATCCTGTTTGAACACAACTCATACTTTTCCGAATTGAGATTCTAAACACAACATCCTATAATGAAATAAAAAGTGATTTTTATTTAACTAAATGATTAAAAAGAACAAAACTGCTAAAATAGACCTTCCAACTCGAGTTGGGGCGCTACCTAAACATAAACCATCCATTGGACTACCATATCTTTCATATAATCATTGGTAATGATTTATTATTAAGCGTATGTTATTCAAAAACATCTTTCGATTTTTTTTTTTTAAATATGGAAACAAAATATTTCAAATATTTTCTTCTCTTATTTTCGGAACTGGTTATCCTTATCCGTAGAATCTGTATTCTACTAAATTTAGAATACAATAATCATGTTTGAAATCAATTTCTACATTTATTAGATTTATAGTAGTGTGTAGATTCCGATTTCTACAAAGTTTAGATTTATGGTAATGTGTACATTCTGAATTCTACAGATTTTAGAGCGATAGGTTAAGTGCGGAATGTGTATTCCAAATATTTTTAGATTACTATTATTTAAGCAGATCATGTATTCTAAATATAGTAGATTCAATGAAAAAAATGAATTTCATTTTCTACTTCGTAGAATGCCAATTCTACTTTCTGTAGAACAAAATATGAAATTATGATTTAAACATTTTTAGAACTTAAAAAATACCACTAAGTTGATATAGGTATTTTATCATTAGTTACCGCTTTTTGAATTTTTCTTGTTTGTAAAACTATTTATTTGAATTATTTTTGAAAATACTTAAGGGTATTAAAGGAAAAAGTGGTACAAAATATAAATTAGCCTAATGGGACAATGTTATCATTTTTTTGTCTAAAAAAACAATTTTCCCTAAAATAAAAGGGTCTTTTGGAAACCCAAACTGAATTACATATATATTAAGAACATTGATTTGAGCAAATTGAATACTGACGTTTTAATTAAAAAATTAACATGGAATTAGACGTTTGGGTCAGTATCATTTCTATTAATAACAAGAGTCAAATAATTAAATAACAATAACAATATCTAAGCCTTTTACTGAATTTTATTTATAAACTCAAAAATATAAATTTTCGTTATCCATAAAGTTATTAAAAAAATTCTTCAAAGCAAAAAAAAAAACATTATTTTGTTGTGACCATCATGAGAACAGACGTGAAAAAGGAAACTTTATAATCAGATTTTATTAAAGAAAAAGTCAACTAAAAGAAGTGGAGTCGATCTAGGGCCTAGGGGAGGTGTTGTGTTCCTCGCAGTCAAAACCTCTCCAAGTAGAAAACTCTTCAGACATTATTTATAACAAAGAGATATAGACAAAGACTTCGATAGTTCTCAGTTTGTGTATCCACGAACTCTTCCAAATAATTTTTAAAACATACAAAAGCCAAAACACATTATTTAGGGCAACTCGACGGAAGATGCCGGAGTTAAGAGTGTTATCGGCGTTAGATGCGGCGAGGTTACAATGGTACCATTTCAAGGCGATAATGATCGCCGGATTAGGTCTCTTCACCGACGCTTACGATCTCTTCTGCATAGCTCCCATCATGAAAATGATCAGCCAAATCTATTACCACAAAGATTCCATCGGAACCGCCGTTCTCTCCATCTCTTACGTCATCGCACTCTTCGGCACCGCCTTAGGACAGCTCATCTTCGGCTACTTAGGCGACCGTGTCGGGCGCCGAAAAGTATACGGTCTCTGTCTCTTAATCATGGTGTTCAGCTCCTTTGGCTGCGGTTTCTCCGTCTGCACCACTCGCCGTTCTTGCGTCATGGCGAGTTTAGCATTCTTTAGATTCGTTCTCGGGCTAGGGATCGGTGGAGACTACCCTCTCTCCGCCACGATCATGTCGGAGTTCGCTAATAAAAAGACTCGTGGGGCTTTTATCGCCGCCGTGTTTTCGATGCAGGGGTTGGGAATCTTGATGAGCTCAGCCGTGACGATGGCTGTGTGCGAGGCGTTTAAGATGGCCGGAGAGGGGAGTTTAGAGAAAATGGAGGCGGCTGGTGTGGAGACTTTGGCTCCGGCGGAGTCGGATATTGCTTGGAGGTTGATTCTGATGATCGGTGCTATTCCCGCCGCGCTAACGTTTTACTGGCGAATGCTCATGCCTGAAACTGCCAGGTTTCTTTTTTTTTCTAAAATTTTAAATCATTTTCCGACGTAAAAACAAAAACATATATATTCGCGTATGATAACTACATTTATTAATATTTATATGCATAATCTATATTCTATATTATATTTCTCTTTTTGTCTTGGTCGTTGTCATTTTTTTTTTCTCTTTTTCACCAGTTTTTATATTTCTCATTTTGTCTTGGCTGACTTTGCTTCGTATCAATGTTCTACTAAAGCGTTTGATTTTTAGTAGGACAATGTCTTGCTTATATTTATATAACCATTCCGTATTTGATAGTAATAATAATATTTTAATAGTTATGGAAAACACTATCTTGCTTGAGTACTTTGTTGCAATTGTCCACAAACTTCAGAAATTTTCACTTTTTTCTTAGTGAAATCTCAACGCAAAATTTTAAACTAAATCATTAAAAGTATGTTTAATTGTGTGTTGAACATGAGTTCTACCCACGTTTAGTGGCGGAGCCAGAAACTTTTTTTATCGGAGGCATAATTTTTTTTCAAATAATATTTAATATTAAATAAATTATTTATATAAATAAATAAATATGTATTATTAAATAAAGTGATAAACAGCTGGTATTTTTTTGAATACATATTTTTATTATTTATATGGTATTTTTTGAATAAATATTTTTATTATTTATATGATTGAACCTATAACTTAAATATTTTTAATAAAAAATGTATATGGTATTTGTAAAGAAAGTAATCTAATCATGGCTCATGAGAAAATAATAAAAACCTAATTATCTCATCAACATAGTTAACCAATGAAAAAAATATAAAAAAGTTATTGAACAACGAAAGTTACAGAACAAACTTCTTTAGATAAAATACAAAAATGCATTGAATATTTTGTCATGGATATTAGTGCATATGCAAAATAGGAAATTATCAATAATTTATTACAACATAAATATGAGATTAAAAAAAAATTGAAATGGTGAGATGTGAGGCTTGAGCGAAAGTTTGGTGGGGACAGGAAGAAATTTTTAAGGGACTAGACAAACTGATCTAGTGAAACTTTGGTTAATTACTTAACGATCTGGTTAAATATTTTGTTTTATCTGGGGCAGCCGCTCCCTCTACACTAACGTAGCTCCGCCACTGTTTCCATACGAAATAAGGTTGGAGAAACTATGCGACTGAAGAATTCATGAAATTTAACCTAAATTCGATATGATTTTGTTCCGATTATAGATATTAAATAATACTACAAAATGTGTAGTAATATAAAGAGTGGAAACGTCGTGGTTTGCTTCTAGGAAGTAAGTTGACTTGTGAGGGAATATACCGAACACAGTTGTATATATACCTTTTTAGGCTACATCATGATAACGTATTCGGATAGTGTTCTTATTTTAACATGTCTAATATATGATTTTAGTATGCCTTGTATTAGTTAATTATTCTTCCCAGGTATAAGCTCCGGCTAAGAAACGAGTTCTAGTATATAATAACTAGATCTAATTTCTCCAAATAATATCCAATCTTTTCCTATCAAGTTCTTCCACTTTGATTACCTTGCTTTTTATTAAAATGTCGAATATATATACATATGTTATGTGTGTGTGTATATATATATATCGTATGACTAATTTTAGTTTAGCTGCTAAAACTATCTCTAATAACAAACCTAACTAATCTGTTTCGACTGGCTAAAATTTTAGTAAATCTTTTTAACGATAAAGCAAAAGTGGTTAAAATCAATTGAAAGATTTATCTAATTAGTTTAGTTAATTAATTAATTTATTAGAAATGTCACACATACTATAAACTGGGACATAAAGTACAATATATAAAAGGCATGTCATTTATTCATTGTCAGCATTGGTTATTTAGTGAGCTTTGATATAAATATTCTCTCTTTTTGTTGTAAGTTTAGTTGAAATAAGAACACACTAATAATTTACATATGTTTATGTCAGAATAATGCTATATTTTGCTACACAACTTTGAAAATGTTGAATATATATTTATAACCTTCTCCACAAACTAAAAACTGTAACTTCTACTTTAGATAATTTTACAATGTTAAGTATTTAATTTTTGAATTTTCTCTATTTCAGTATTTTGAACTAAATAATCAGATCAATCGTTTGAAATACTAAACATTTTAAAATTCATGCAGATACACAGCACTAGTTGAGAACAACGCAAGACAAGCAGCAAAAGACATGCAAAAAGTCATGTCCGTATCCATGTCTCAAGTAGCCGAAGATACATTATCGGAGACACTAGAACTACCACCATCTACTTCTTCCTCCTACAAACTTTTCTCCCGCCGTTTCTTCAGCCTCCACGGCCGTGACCTCTTCGCAGCCTCAGCCAATTGGTTCCTAGTGGATGTCGTCTTCTACACAAGCAACCTCCTCCTCTCTCAAATCTTCAGTTTCTCCAACAAACCTCTCAACTCCACAAACGTCTACGACTCTGCCTTCGAGGTGGCTAAGCTAGCAGCCATCGTAGCCGCTTGCTCCACCATCCCCGGCTACTGGTTCACCGTCTACTTCATCGATAGAATCGGTCGTGTCAAAATTCAGCTTATGGGGTTTTTCTGTATGGCCGTTGTTTACCTGGTTGCTGGGGTACCGTACAGTTGGTATTGGTCTAAGCATGAGAAGACTAATAAAGGCTTTATGGTTCTCTATGGACTGATCTTCTTCTTTAGCAATTTTGGGCCTAACACGACGACCTTTATTATCCCGGCCGAGCTTTTCCCGGCTAGGTTTAGGTCAACTTGTCACGGGATATCCGGAGCTGCCGGGAAGTTTGGGGCCATTGTCGGGACGGTTGGTTTCTTGTGGGCTACGCAGCATGAAGAAGAGGACAAAGGAGAAGTTTTTCCAGATGCGAGACGCGTGAGGATAGCGTTTTTAATCCTTGGTGCAGTTTGTATCGCTGGAGTCTTTGTGACGTACTTCTACACTCGTGAAACTATGGGAAGGTCGTTAGAAGAGAACGAAGAGGACGAGATTGATTCCACATGTGCATCTTCTGGTAATGAGGTATTCCCTATAGAATAGTGATTTTGATATCACAACACAATCAATCCTCTTTTGATTGTCCTCTTCTAATTTAACTCTGAATTTCCTTGGTTTTGATGTTTGATATACGTTAAGTTTTTTTTTGTTCTCGTGTTTAATTGACTTCTTTTTTTATTTGTTTTCTACTATTTAAATCCGTGCATTTAGAACGGTATATGGATGTCAAAGCTTGGTCAGCTTGACACTAAACATGATTGAATATCACTCACTTTTGGTTGGGAAAGAAGCCACCTGGTTGCTTTCACATAAACCTTATGGCTTACCATTGTACCTCTTCATCCTGATGAAACTTTTTCTCCCCATTTTGATCCCCTAGACTTCTTCACTATGACGTAATCCATGTCCTTTTTGGATAAACTATACTTAGTTTTCTTTGGATGGACCCATCTTTTTATTTATATTGCAATTTATTTTGGTTCTGTGAAAATAACACTTCAGATGAGTTGCTACATTCGTCCGGTTAGGCGGTCTACCATAGCTAAAAATGCTTTAGCCAACTGAAAAAAAAAAACTTGCTGTGACTTTCAAAAATCAGGATTTATCACCAATGTAACCTCTGTTTTGGCTAACCAGGCACAACCATAACCATCTTCGATTATGGTCTTCTAATGATTTTGTCGGTTTGCAGTGTCAATGGTTCAGTTTTGAACTTTTCTTCATGAACATGCAACAAGAGATTGTTATTATAATGGTTTAGTCGGTTGGCAGTGTCACTGGTTCAGTTTTGAACTTTTCTTCATGAACATGCAACAAGAGATCGTTACCATCTCCCTCTCTGATGTTTTTCCCCAAGAGAGAAAAATTCGATTTGTTAAGTTCACTCTAGCTAGTTTCGACTTTCGAAGCCTAATTAATACCAACAAGGCCTAGCAATCGATAGTAACTAAAATATTAGGATACTAATTCTTCCTAGCTCTTCATTTTTTCATAAGCGCTGACAAAAATTAAAATATTTCAACAATCTACAAAACCAATTCAAATCAGTTAAAATTGGGAATAGATTATAGATAAACTTATAATTTCGAAAAGCCAAAATTTCCAGATCAAAAGCGTTAAATACTCAAAATCAATAAAGCATGCGCTGATGCGCATGTATATTCCATAACAAAACATATCAAGTCGTGCATTAGAAATTTAGTCTTATTCAAGTGTAAAATTTATAATGCGCGAACGAGATATTGCTTTATGTCTATCGAATCAGAATGTAACATTATGTTATAATGCGTCCAAAAATGTACACTTTAAACATTCATATATATTCAACCAATGATGATTTTGTTTAAGTATAACACCACTAGCTAGGGAATCAAGCATTCATGGAAATATACATAAATAAATGAAATGTTGGTAACAGAAAAATGCAAAAACATGAATGTGGAAATCTCCGGCCAGATATGGAATGTTGGTATCATCATTTTTCTATGAGAATTTATAGTTTCTACTTTCGACACAAAAGAAGCTCTTCACTTTATACTTCCTACTCTTTTGTGATTCAAAAAAAAGAATCATCCTTAATACTTTAATATGATAAAGTACATATTAAAGTATTAGCTAGAGTTTAGTAATACGATTAGAGATATACACAAATGATATCCCCTATCCAAAGAGATAAAGCCAAATAATAAGATAACCGATCATGCAAATGCATGAACGTACAATACAACGGAAAATTCGAACTTGAATATCAAATGCCACGTTAAGTATGTTTTTCAATATATGATTAGTTAGTTTTCGAGTAGTTTATATATGCAGAGTATGAACTGGAGGTTGGCAGTTAGAAAAGGTAAATTTCAAGTATGAAAAATGAAGTGAATTCATTTTTGTGCAAGAAATCTGAAATTCTATAAGACTGAATTGTATTAATTGTTGTCATTAAGTATAATTAAATCAAACGTTTTGGATTACTGGTACGTAATAGCTTGCCAATCAGCTCGAAAATGTGAATGATTGTGCATTAATCACCATTCTGAACTAGTATATCACTGTAGTTAAAGGAAAAAGTGATGGTAATATATTTTGTGATAAAATGCTATATCTCATCGTCAATCATGCAATTTAGGTTACCTTTATTACAATCTTTCTATGCACATTATTATACGATTAAATAAGATTAGCACTTAGCACATGGACGCACTGCATTTTTCATAGTGGAAAAACTCCCTGATAAATGATGATAGCTCGGTATGGTGGACCATCATTATTCGTACGTGTTTTATTTGATGGCTAAACGGAGAAAGATAAATAATCCAATAATATTTGTTTATCGTGACCGTAATTATCTACATCTTGACTAATCATTATCAAATTACTTTTCTCATTGTCTAACTCACACTTTAGTTGTACTCTAAAGATTTTGGCGATCTTTTGTTAGGTCAATCTTCGACTACAAAAAATATTTGATAGATACAAAACTATTCAAGAGAGAGAAAAAATTATTCTCTCGAGAGTCTCTCTTTCCCATCGTCAAAAACTCTAGAACCGCCACCGGATTCCCCTGCTTCTCACGGTGGCTGGTGAGGTTCCGTCTCCGGTCACCGTGGGACAACGATTTCGAGTTCTCGTTCCAGCCTCTACCCTTTGCGGTCTCTGCCTTTTCTCTTCTCCTTGTTCGGATGCTCTGGATTTCTCTTCGAGATCTAACAGAATCCACGGGAGTCCTTGGCTTCTCTGGAGCTCCGGCGAGAAGCGACGAGTTGTGGGTCTCTCTGGGGCTTTGATTTGACTTGGATACTCTGATTGTGCTCGGATCTGGGTCAGATTCGAGACCCGAGTCTCGCCGGGATTGTGCGTCGCGTCGCTGCCAACGCTGTCCTAGCCTCTCCGTCTCGCTCCAATCGCCTTCTTCCTCAGCTCATTTCAAGGTTTGTTTAGAGCTTCTCTTCTCAGCTCAGATCTAAGTGACATGTGGTCTCGAGGCTTGCCACAGAGAACCTCTTTCTATAGGTTGAGAGCCAACCCCATAGCGTGCTTCGGCGATCGTTGTAGCTTCCCTTCTCGCTGGTTGATGTCTAAAGGTTGGGTTTTGAGGACGACCCTCTCCGAAGGTGTCCTTGCCTGAATGTGGAGTTTTCGATCCCCTCTTTGCCCGCCTGTTGTTGTGGAGTTCTCAGTCAACTCTATATGTACTTCATGTTACCTTATTGCATATCTCCGGTTGAAGCGTTTGTGTCTTCCCTTGATGGTTCTTGCCGCATATTGTGGTCGCGTGGCCGGTTTGAGGAGTTTGTTTGTACCGCCTACGTTTGACTGGATCTTGCTCTTCATCTTCAGCGGTGGACTGTCGGGTTTACACTTCCACTCTTTCCCGTGTTAGCTGAAGGCTAGTTTGATCGGCATCTTCCTCATGTGGTGCCCCGGAGCCGTTGCCAGCCGCCTCCGTTGAAGCCGCTTGGAGCCACCTTCCGGTGAGTGTTCGTCTGAACGGCCTACAGCTATTCTCTTGGTTCCTTCGGTGATCGAGAAGTGGTATGTTTGGGAAGTCATATGTTGTCTCTTGTCCTAATTCACTTATTAAGTTTATGGCTTACCTTCATCGGATTACTTTGATCTTAATCTTAGTTCTTAGGGGTTTTTTATTTTTTTTGCGGCCCTTAAGAACAGATTGGTTTTATAAACAAATTCTGGTTCAATCACAATTGTAACCAAACCTTCATTCACTGCGATGATATTTACATTCTTAAAAAAATAAAAAAATAAAAATAAAAAAAATCTTCGACTACAAAATAAGACCATCTTCATGGTCATTTAAGAAGTCGTAATAATTTAAAGTCAAGTTTGATAATGTAGTGGTATACAGGCTCGTGTTTGCAATATTTATAAAGTGCTACTTTTTAACGAAAAAAACACATGAATAAATTAAATATTTAGAACTCGACTTTTACTAGTTTGCTGCTTTATTAATGGAAAAGGGAAAAGAGAAAACTCAGACAACACACATCACACCATCTGTTCCATGCACACTGGTCCATCTGTATACCTTCCCATGGAATATTCCATTGATTAATCGAAATGCCTATGTATTTGACTTCTTACATGAAATTATATACAGAACTGACATTTTCTATCGGATGAAACAAATCATTTTTATGATGAGAAATGTTGATTTATAGACTGATAATTTAAGAAGGGCCTGGGGCTAAAAAAATAATATGATTAGTAGTTAGATACTTATGTATTACTAAAGTAGGTTTCGATTCGTTTGGTAGGACATGGAGCTGAACAATCTAAAACATAGTATAAAAATGTCTACCATTAATAAATACATCGTTACCACCGCATATTCACACACCATAAGCTAATGGATACAAACAACAACAAAATGGAATCAAGCATCTGGTAGCTAGTTTTGTTTGGTACTAAATCTTTAGTATGTTGTGTGGTCCAACGTCTCAGTTTCAAGTTCTTGAAACTGTTTCATGGTCTCTAGGAAGTTTCACAAATCGTGTCGTTATCTATAAACAATGTATTGAAAATCTTTTTTCTCATTCACTTGCAATATAAAAAGAAACAAAGTGTTCAATGTATTAACTTTCCGTTACATAATCCATTTACAATAAAGCATATACATTAATAATACATATGACAGATTAACATTATCCATTAAAATGATGATAATGAACATTTTTTAGATATTATAACATGCCCACGGTAAACGCTCCAAGTGCTAGTGTATAGAATGGGGGAAGGTCTAAAGCACAATCAAGGTAATAAGTTATTAGGATCTTCGCGTTGCGTGATTCCGGTATTGGGTTCGGATCCTGAGCTTGAGCTACCAGGTAACCCCCCGCATTTTTGACACCTGGCAACCACCAAGATTTGACGGCAGGAAGGACACGAAGAATGGGACTCAAGCCACGTGTCAATACACGATACGTGGAAACCGTGACCGCACTGCGGCAACACTCTTAGCTCGTCGCCGGCGGCGAATTCCGTCAGACATATCACACACTCGACTAGTTTCTCCCCCGGTGGAGAATCCGGCGAGTAGGCGAGCTTCGGCAGAGAACGGAGGACTTTCTTCTTTAGTCCTCTGTTGGCCGCAGCTACCGGCGGTTGATGATGAGTCTGGACCGAGTTCGGGGCGGCGATACGTCGGAGCCAGGTGCATCGAGAGACAGCGACTAAGCCGAGGACGCAAATCAGTGCGCAGAGAAGAGCAGCTATGATGACTATGAGATTAGAGTTTAATGTCGGAGAAACTTCAGCCGGAGACGGAGAGGTGGATTCTTGAAGAAGACGAAAGAGAAGTCGCGCCATTGCAGAGACTAGAGAAGAGAGTTTAGTTTGAAAAGTAGAGAGGTTTTTAGAGTGTGAGCGTTTCTTTAAGTGAGCCAAAGAGGAAGGTTATTTATAGTGAAAGACCGGTCCTTTGGTTGGTATTATTTACATTATAACTGGTTGATTTCCCACACCTTTGTACAGATCAATATATCTATATACTTAACATTTTTTTTAATTCTAATGTTTATTTTTATAAAAAATAATAATTAAATTTGATAGAAATTTAAAATTATTATAAATTATAAAACTTTAATATTCATCTTGATAATCAATGTATTAAATTATGTTTTTTTTATAGTTTCATTAATTTGACGTAGATTTTGGATCAAAATATTTTCTATTCTAATAATTAAATTAGGAAATTTGTATTTGAAATTAAAAATATATTGTATTTGGATAAAAAGGAATCATGTGGAACTGAAATGATTATATTATCGGTAGATATTGTTAATATCTATATATTAATTAAATGTCCTCAATATCATGATAATTAAATATTATAATATATTTTTGAAATAATAGTATATATATCAATACAATAGTTTAATGTTTATTAATTATATTAAATATCATGATAAATATATAAATATCAAAATAAAAGTTTAAATAATAATAATTAAACTAATGACTTATCCTAAAATCATGGAAAATATGATAAATAAGTAAATTAACTAAAATCATGAAGAAGATGACAAGTAAGTAAATTAACTTGGTAAATATTGGTAATTTATATATATATATATATATATATATATATATATATCAATTGTTAATATCTATTTATTAGTTAAATGTACTAACTATCATGATATTTATATATTAAATATTTTTTGAAAAATAATAGTATATGTATCAATAGAATAGGTTAATGTTTATTAATAATTTTAAATATCATGATAAATGTATAGTTATCAAAATAAAAATTGAAATAATAATGTATTAATTAAAATGATGACTTATTCTAAAACCACAGAAAAGATGACAAATAATCAAATTAACTAAAATCATGAAGAAAATGACAAATAAACAAATTCATTTCTTAAATAATAGTATAGATTATTACTATCAGTTGTATGGTCATTTTCGTAATTTTTTGTATATCAACGGTCTCAAGTTTTTACTTAAGTAAGATGATAAATTTATTAAGTTCCTTCAACCTATTATTTTGATAAAATAAATATAATATTCTCCCAAAATATAAGTAATACGTTATAATATTTGGCTTATATAATTCCTAGCTTATAGCTCCAAATTTATAGGGTGTTTACAATTTATTTAGACCTAAATATTAGACATTCTTAATAGAAAATGTATGCATATTCATTGGAAGATTTAGCGATGATATAAGAGTTTTCTAGATCAACCATGATGCTTTTGGATTGCCGTTGGGAACTCGTTTAAATATCTAGAAAATGGTTCACCCGAAATTGCTTTGCAAACACATGAAAATTAGTTAGGATATTTCTAAAAGTCTGGGATACCCGAAGTTAATAAAAAAAAACAAATGACCGTGTGGAATGATATTTATAGATTTGGTGGAATGAACAAAAACATTTAAAGTTGGTGTATATGAGATAATGGTGCGTGTGGGCACACACATGATGGAAATGGCCGAAGTGTGTATGTGCGATGCGATGCGATGCGATGCCTAGTTTGGAGCATTTCAACGCCAAATCATGAGATAGATTGATAAGGTGTGTATCGCTTATCCTAACATTCTTTCTTCTCATCATGTTCTAAACAAACTATTAATTCTCAGTTTCTCGTCCACAGGAATTAATACATAATTATCTATAATGAATTAAGTAATTTGTGATTGTTGGAATCTGGACTTGAGATTTGGAGAAAAAACGGTTTTAAACAAATTATTGTAGAATGTCGTAAGATGTTGGTATATGATGATTATAACTTGCTTCAAATACACTTTTAATGAAAAACGCAAGTGAATGTAACTGCAACAAGCTAAGTCCAACATGTGAAAAACTAGAAAAAATGTAAGAAAAATTAGTCTTAGCCAAGAAAAGTGGGGCGGATCATATGCACATATGCCCAGTCCTGAAATTCTATGGGTTGAAAGATTAAAGAAAACGATAGATAAGAGAAATATATAAGGCGATATGAGAAAGTTATAGATTTATTAGTAATTAAATATTTTATAAAAGTTATTAAACTGGGTTAAAGGAGTTTCAAGTTCATTCTCTTATATAAATCGGATTCATACTATTGACAATTAATTATACTATTGGATTTTAATTAAAAAAATTGATTGAAAAGTACTAATTTGAAGATTGGAACTTGGAAGTATGAGTTTCTACTGTTTCTATCCGAAGTCGAACATTACGTATGACAATTTGTTAGATGCAGTTTCCCTTAGGCCTCAGATTTTGATCCGAGATCTGGATCCGATCCGAAAATCCGGATATCCAGAGGGATAGAATCCGGATCCGGATAGTAAAATGTTGGATCCGTCAAAGCCGGATCCGGATCCGGATATCTTAATTTTTAAGTCTGGATATCCGGATCCGTAAGTTTTATTAATAAATATTTCAAAAATAGTAATATGTATATATATAAATTAATTTTATTTAATATATTTTAATTTTTATAATAGTATATATAAGTTTTATGTAAATTTTGTAATATTATACATAGAAATAATTAAAGATATTATATATATTTTTATTTTTAAATTATTGTTAATATTTTATATATATTAATATTATTTTTTATTTATTTAAGGATTCAAATCCGGATACGGATATCCGCCGGATATTACAATTTTTAGAAGGATATCCGACACCCGGATATCCGAAAACTCCGGATCCGGATTAGGATAGTAAAATTATGGATCCGCTGGATAAGAATCTGAATCCGGATACCTTAAAATTGCCCGGATATCCGATCTAGTTTCCCCGGTAGATCCTATACAGTTTGCACCTAAATATTTTTATAATTCTTACTCAACACTACTAGTACAGTTTAATTAATTGCTGGTTTAGTATTGAGTTAACTATTTACTCGAGTATTGTATTATTTTCCTCAATATTGATGATACATACATTACGAAGAATTAATGACGTTTTAACCGAGTGGAGAAATGTGGTTCTCTACGTAGAATAATAACCTTTGGAATCACGAAAGGAATATTTTGTTTTTAATAGTGGCTGCTAAACAACTTAGCTAGCAACCACAACCTATATCGTTTGAACTTATAATAAAAAAAAACTATAATACCAACTTTTGTTTCAAAAATGTTAAGTTAGGAGATAGATGATTAACGTTTTACGAAGTCGTTCTACAGAGAAGTACATAAAATGATTGATATTTCTCGTAAAATGTTCAAAATTTCCTTGTTTTAGACATATCATTTTCATGTTTCAAAAAAAAAAAAAAAGACATATTATTTTGCAAAACATCCCAATTAACATGTTTTTTAAACAAAACTACGAAGATGAGTTTTAATGTTTGTGTATTCTCTTTGGTGGTCGAGGACTACCAGCCAATCAAAGCTGATATGGCATTTGGAATTGGGATAAAGACTAATTCACTAAAGAAGACTTTTAAATATATTTCTTTTTGGAGTTTGACCTTTTTAATGTTTCGATAAGATCAATGTTAAATTCTAATCATCCTATAAATATGAAATTTTCCCTCTGTAAGAGATAAAAATAATCATGTGTATAGTCCCATGTATATAGACAACTTAATAGTGTTTCAAAAAAATAAGACAACTTATTAAAACTGTAGAAAAAAACGACATAATTATTTAAAATTGACCGTGGAAATGCACATCACACAGCTACCTAAAACCAATAAATCCGAGGAAAGAAACAAATGTATCTCTTTACCATTTTTATACTTTGTAAATTCTAGGTCTTATCTATTATCTAATATACCAAGGAAATGTAAATATATATTTTACCTGATCTGTTGACAAGAGAAACCATGTAATTAGGACTGGGCATGGATGAAATATCTGAATTTTTGGAAGTATTTGTGATTTGCTTCGTATGTTACTGATATTAACTTTTTTTATTTGTTTTGCTCCGGAAAAATACAGATATCCAGAAAACCGGATATCCGGAAAATATGTAAATATTTATGAATACTTACGGATATATAACCTTTCGTTTTAGTTAATACAAAAAATTGAGATGAATTTGTTCTTTAAATATTATTACATGATATATAAAATAAAAAATAAAAGAAGCAGTAAATTTATATGTTTTTAAATTTTCAAATAAGATGTCATAAAATTTTCTTTTATTTTTTTATTTTAATAATTTTATAAGTAATAATGTGAATAAATTTTATTAAATCATACGTTAAAATAACAATTATATAAACTCATACATTTAAAACCCTACATTTAATCAATATGTATGTATTCATATAGTTGTCAAAGTAGAGCGGATATCCGGTTCTTAAAAATTTAGTATTTGTGATTTGATTTGTTTTTAACGAATATTTATTTTTAGTATTTACTTTCCTCCGAAACTTTACAGATATCCGGATTTCTCAGATCGAATCGAAGCAAATAACGGATCAAATCAAATTTAGCGGATAAAATAACCAGCCTTACATATAATGATGTATCACAAAACAAGGATAATGAATGAATAATCGACCAGGTCTTTGTCAAAGAAGAAAACTCTATTTTTGTAATATACAATTTTTTTTCAAACTATCCAATTTTTTCATATAAATAATTTTAAATCCATGAAACAAATTGTATCAACTGTGGTCTATAAGTTACCATAACAAGTAATTAATTAGTGAAAGCTCTATGCATCTATGAATACATTCACTACAAGAAAACACATAAATAACGACAACGGCTTCCGTAGTTAATTCGTCGTAAAACAAGGTTTACGAAAAAATAACTACGAAACCCGTTTCCCCGTTAATCGTTCGTCGTAACGTATATTTCCTCGCTAATTCGTCGTAAACTAACGAGGAAATAATTTGTCGTAAAGTGGTATCAGTAGATTCGTCATAAAAGACACGTAAACACTTTTCTCGTAAAATACACGTAAACAGTTTCCTCGTAAACTACACGTAATATATTTCCTCGTAAAGTACACGTAAATTATTTCTTCGTAAAGTTCACGTAAACATTTTATCGTAAAGTGGACGCTAAATTTCGTCGTTGTTTACACGTAATGTTTACGAGGAATCTCCATGCCTTTCGTAGTAAATTCCTCGGTAATATTTATTCAGTTTCCTTGTTAAGTTGATGTAATTTAGTTACGAATTTCCTTCGATTCTTTATTTTTTACAAAAAAAATATAATGAAATAAAAATATTTTTAAATTATTTCAAAAATATTAAAAACATAAATAATAAATCCATACGAAAATATATTATAAATATTTAAGTTTAGAATTTAATATAATACAATAAAAAGATGAAAAAAAAAACTAAAGGTTGTTGTTGTTGTTATGCATTTCCTCGAAGAAGTCTTGACTCCTCCTCTATACGTCTTCTTCATCTTCTTGTGTGGGGGATGGCTCTGGAACGAGATTATTAATTAACATTTAAAATCATCTTCCTATATTATCAACAAATTCCATAAACCTATCAACAAATTATTCCCTACACTAACCACCTGATCAACACTAATTTCCCTAAACTAACTACCTAAGCTAAATTAGAGAGGAAGTAGAGAGGAATACCTTGCTAGGAGAAGGAGAGGAAATGATTATGAAATGAGAGTGTTATTCGGTTCGAGTATATATACAGACTTATACATTTCGTCGTGAAATCCTCGTAACTTTACGACGAATTAGCAAAGCCCGCGTTTTATTTTACGACGAATTAGCAAGGTCCGTGTTTTTGTTTACAACGATTTTACGACGAAAAGGTTTTTTTTTTTAATTTTCGTCGTAAAGCCCACGTAAATTTACGAGGAATTAGCAAGTCCCGTGTTCTTTTTACGACGAATTAGCAAGGCCTGTGTTTTAATTTACGATGATTTTACGACGAAAAGTGTTTCAATTTACAAAAAAAAAACCTGAAGGAAGGCACCGGCACCAAAACAGTCTTATCAATCCCAAATAGCATTTGAAACTGACCAGAACTGTCCTAGTGACAGTGCACGCCCTTCAGGTTTTTTTCAAACTATTGTTTAGTTTTTTTTGTGCTAATTTAGAATGGGAGGGATGTGCTTATTTGTAGAAGTAGTTGTACTCGTAAAGTCCTCGTAAATTAACGAGGAAATAACAAGGGCCGTGTTTTTGTTGAGAGGAAATAACAAGTCTCTTGTTTTTGTTGCGAGGAAATAACAAGGCCCATGTTTTCAATTTTGTTGTAAAATCGTCGCAATATTACGAGGAATTAGCAAGACCCGTATTTTTTTACGACGAATTAGCAGGATCTGTGTTTTAATTTACGACAAATTTACGATGAAAAGTGTTTCAATTTACAAAAAAAACTGAAGGGAGACACGTGCACTAGAACAATACTTATCAATTCCAAATAGCATTTGAAACTGATCAGAAATGTTCTAGTGACTGTGCACTGCCTTCAGGTTTTTTAAAACTATGGATTAGTTTTTTTTTAGTGCAAGCTTAGAATGGGAGGGGTGTGCTTATTTATAGAAGTAGTTGTATCGTAAAATCCTCGTTATTTAACGAAGAAATAACAAGGCCCGTGTTTTCATTCACGTCGTAAAATTGTCATAAATTTACGAGGAAATAACAAGGCCTGTGTTTTCATTTTCGTCGTAAAATCGTCGTAAATTTACGAGAAAATAACAAGGCCTGTGTTTTTATTTACGAGGAAATAACAAGTCCCGTGTTTTTTTTACGAGGATTTTACGAGGAAGGTATGCAAATCCCTATCACCCGAAACCCCAAACCTCAAGTTCCTTAACTTCATCTAACAGACAATCTCTTCTTTCTAAACCCCAAACCCCCAATTGAGTTACACAAAATCAAATTATATAATATAATTTTCATAATTAAACAAACTAAACACATGCATTAACTCTAAAAATAAATCATATTTAAGAAAATTACATCATCATTCGGATACATCATTGACATTCTCGTCATCACTAGAAACATCATCATTTTCATTAAACTCGTCTTCAACAGCTTCGTCTGTCGTATCGTCGGGAAGATCTTCGTACTCACGATTATGTGGATTAATAAGAAGGATGTCATCAGTTTGTTGTTCAGGTTCCTCGACTTCATTGATGTGTTCTTCTTGCACTGGTTGTTCTTCTCCACCGATTATTCGTCCACGAGGTGTAACTTTGACAACGGCAAACCAATTGATTCATGATTCTCTAATCCGAGGGTATGGAAGGAAGCTGACTTGGTCTGCTTGCGAAGCTAATATGAAAGGTTCGAATTTGTTGTACCTTCGTCCACCATTGACGTCAACTACACCGAATTTGTTAAATCGAACACCCTCGGTTGACGACGGGGTCGAACCAGTCACATTTGAAGAGGATACATTTCAGCTTCAATAACCCTAGGAATTCCACTTCAATAATCTCCTGCAAGATCCCGTAGAAATTTTTTTCGCCTTTCACACATATTCCATAATTACTTGTCGCCCGATGTCTACCATACTCATATGTATGAAAAGTAAAGCCTCGTGTGAAATACATCGGTGATGTGGTGACCTTTGCAACTGGACCTTGAATTAATTCATGAAACCATGTGGGGTAATATGGATCGTTATAATCAACCTGTAAAAATAAAGAGAACATTAAAATTAATTAATCATAAATTTCGATGCAAAGTAGATGTAAAATATTCCGTCGTAAATTCTTCGTTATATTTACGTCTACTTTACGACGAAATCTTGTTTACTCGTAAAAACCACGTTAAATTGTGTTGTTTTTACGACGAAACTTTATTGTCGTTATTTTACGACGAAAATACGTTGATTTGGTTTTTCCTCGTAAGGTTCTCGTAAATAAGACGTACATTTACGATGATTTTTTTTCCTCGTTACATTTCGTCGCTAATTTTGTGTTTTATTGTAGTGATTTTCATAAAATTTTGATGAAAATGAATTCACATGAAAAGAATGCCGAGAAAGAAAAACTGGCAAATAATAATCAAGCACCTCGCAGACTCGAACTAGCTAGACTAATATATACTAGTTGAACACTTGAGAAAAGTTTTTTGCTTTCAAGTCTATCGATTTGTGTAAACGTGTTAATTTACTAGAGCTACTACAGTACTACTGCATATGAATGTCTATCGATTTTTGTAAACGTGTTAATTTAGCTCATGCATTTTCTGGCCAGAGAAGATAATAAGTTTGCAGGTCTACCGTTGATCAATCCATGAACGTGTGTACTGATCTTCTACTATTCGACAGAAAATACGCGAATTTGTAAAAGTGGTGATAGAAGCGCCAGACATTAAAAAAATTTAAATTATAAATAACAGTATCTAATCCACGCATAATTTTCTTGGATTCACGATAAGCACGTTTCTTACCTTTTTAAAATTATGAAATCGTATTTTAGATTACTAAAACGTTTTTTTTTTTAACGCTGATTTATTATGATATTACAATTATGAAAATGATTACAAAGACGATCCGACAACCGACAATACTACCTGTCTTATAAGGATCTACGTCTAACTGCATCACCTGAACCGTCCTACGAAGATCACGCCTGACCGAGTTTACTTGCACCATGTTGAAGATCCCTTGTAAGTCTTTCCTCCGTAGTCTGCATAATTGTTTAATAAATCGTTTTCTCCGGAAATTGAAATCTGGACCTGTTAGTGTAGAACCATTAATGAACCATTAATCAAACCATTGAACTAAAGGGGCTTCCACATAGTATATTTAAAGGTAAATAATATGGCAAATAGTTATAAACCTTGTCTTGCCTAAAGTAAATACTAAATCTATTTATAAAATATACGTGTAGAACAATCACCTAATCGGCCTAATATGTTAAGAAAGAAATTAAAGTTCTTGTGAAACCTTTTACTTCTATGGTACACCGTATATATATACAATAGTTTGTGTGAAAGATGATAACAACAACTAACTGGGAAAGAAAAAAACAGAAGGGGGACGCTTGTCTATTTCTTATTAAAAAAAAACCTTTACTTATCACTCTAAGAAGTTATTCTGAATTATCACTAGTTTATTTTTCTTTTTGAAAAGAACTTATACTTGATAGAAGATGGATAGATTAAAATACCCTAAATTAGTAATCAAATTTCTAACTGTAACAACAAAGTAGATTTAGCTTTTTAAAAGATGATATATATAGTTACCAAATACAAAATATTGTACATGGTTTAAGATAACGGTTATTTTATCAATATTTGTTAAGTAATTAGCCATTCGTTCAATACGTAGATGTGCCATAGAAAATGATAAAGTTGCATACATTTTAAAACTACTGTTGATAGTCTTGATGAAGATTGCAACTATTTACTGTATCGTTGCATAGAAACTAGATGGATTGCATGATTTACATGAAATTAAAAAGAAAAGAAAAAGAGAGAAATAACACATAAAACAATGTATGGTAAACAAAGAGAAGAAGCAAGCGTGTGAAATTCTTATTTTCCAAATCGAGTTAGATGACAAAATTATAAATCTATTATTTTTGATCAAAAAATTATAAATTTATTTGAAAAGACCATTTTTGTTGCCTCTTTGTCTTCGAGTGCACTCCCCACTTTCCGATTTACCACCGCCCATTTTTTGCTTTCCGCACATATCTCCGTCTTTGAATAAAAATGGATTATTGTTAGAAACTATACTTTCAAATTTACATAAAATCTTTATATGTTTTTTAAAAGACGTTTTGATATCTATATATTTTTAAGATATATATAAACATTTGAAGCTCCTGATTATAAATATGCAGAAAATATCTAAACCTAGTCAAATTCATAAATTAACGACCATTTACAACAGAAGTTTTATTCGATCTTAGTATTGTGAGAACATATTTATTCATAAAAAACCACGCGTTAGTGGTCGGGTGGTAGCATGACATTCCAGCGTCTAAGCGAGTTGAGTTCGAATCCGACTACACTCAGATATCTCTAACGTGTGGCCACCGGTGATTTAACATTCTCTTGCTGGGGAACGGTTTACCGTTTTTTCTTTCTTTTTTATTCATAAAATATCATGATATTAAAAACAATCTTAATTTATTCAAAAATATTTCGAGCATATGTAAGCATGTAAAATTTTATTTCACCAAAAGGTAAGATTGGTCTTAGACTTCTGAAGCGATTAATTTTCTCAGGGTTTATTAATATAATCAGTGTGAAATGTAAATAAAGAATAGAATGCTGCACTGAAAATAAAAATCCTATATAGTCGTAACAAAAGATTGTCAAAACTAATTAGTTTATTGTTGGAGTATAGATTGAAGGGGAATAACATTGTTGTTGATGAGACGTAGTTTTAATATATACTTAGATGGTATCAGGTGTTAGAGAACAAGATATATATTCACTATATAATAATCCTACGTAGAATATTTGACATTTGAGTTTACATGCTAAAACAGTTTGTTAGCTGATACCATTTATACATAGAAAGATGGTGTCTACAAGACTAAAAAGATGAATCACATACATGAAAAAGAAGATATATAATCTCAATTACTTTCCAGTAGTACTTTACAGGTTAGGGAATTAAAAGTATATAACAAAGATTTGGGATAAAACTTGTCACATCTAGTGCAATTTTCTTTACTAACAAACAAAAGTACTTCATCACTCAAAGCTTTTAAATACTGCCGCCACATAATGAGAACATTATTGAGATATAGTTTAAATATGCATAGAGATCACGTTGATTTTTAGTTAAAGCCACTACCAAATCCAACGATGAAGTGAGTGACTTGTCCATGTCTCTTTCTCTTCTACTGCTTGAAAACGATCTTTGATCCTTTTTTCTCTTTCTGAGTGATGATGATCAGTAAGCAAATCTCGACAGCAAATATAGATTAATACTTTGTAAAACATTTTAAATTCATTCTGGTTCTGATGTTGATGTTCTGAGCAGCACCACTATCTAAAGTTCAAACAAACCACAACACAAAAACTGACCAAACACGGCTGGTTCTCTGATGATCCCGGTTTAGAATCGGTGAACAAAATTATGATGGATTTCCGGTTTATAGTTTGCAAGTTAAAGACATTTTAGTCGGTCTAGTTGGCTCTGGTTCAGCCGTTGCTTCTCTATGGTTCAGAACAATCACATTTGCCTATATAATCTTGGAAACATATTCGTCTTTATCTTCACATGGTAGAAGCTTGCAATAGTAATGGATATAATTTGTAAGATCAATGAATTTGATTAATTGGAAGAATCAAAGTGTGTTTATACTCCAAGTGTAGTACTAATACATTTCTCAGAAGAATAAAAATGCAGTCACAGGTCAAACCTCAAATTCCATTTTCCCTTCATGTTGGCGTTAAGAGTCCAATTGTTTTCTCTAATCTGCATATAAGGAACCTGAAAGAAAGAGGCAACAACACACTGTTTCAACAAATAACCACAACAGTGAATCTTGGAAGAGCCAACAACATGCTTCAGCTACTAGAGAGGTACCTTATTAAACATTTCGTAGCCAACTTTGATTCGTACATCCTGATCTTCCTTAAAGTTCATTATGTTCCAGGAAAATTCTGCAGCTCCTATAGGATTCTTCTACTACCACAAGCTAAGTCCATTCTAAAGGCATAATAATACTCAAGCAAGAAACATAACTTGGAGACCAAAAAGGAAAGAAAGAAAGAAAGAAGTGAACCTGATTGAAGTCTTGATCAAAATCACACCGCCCTTTAACATTAAAGGTCACAAGCTTATTAGCTCCCATAGGAAACTCTTTTTTCCCGCGTACATGAGACCGAAGCTTGTGGCGCTTATCATAATACAATCCTACTCCTAACCCTGTTAAAGCCTAACAGAAAAATGTAACACTCTATGAGCTCTACGGTGGAGAATGTTTCAGGAGGAGGAGATGGTGATAAACCACAGAAAGTGAGAACAAACCTCGGGGAAAAGGTGTCTAATCATGGCACAGAAGTAACTAGGGGCTCCAGTTCCAGCATCTAGCTCTCCATGAAGCTATCACCAAAGAAAATAAGAAACTGAACTGTGGCAGAACAAGCAAGCAAGTCATATACACATACTGACTTAAGATTCAGGGAACCCTCTGAATGTTCTATCTTCATAATAACCAATTAACCATGATAATGAAGATAAAGTTTGGAGCTTTACACAACAGAAAAAAAAAAAAAACTCAAACGCTTCAAAACACTAAGTTTGGAAGCTACGAAGAGTTTAACACCTGCAAATGGGTTCTGGAGTTGAAAGGGAGCTTCTCCTTCGCATGGATTCTCAAAGACTTCGAATACCTCAGAGACGTCTCCATTTTTCTCGAGAAAATCGCCCAAGAATATCAAAACCAAAACCTCACCTAGTACTCCCTCTGCACCAAGATTCAACCAATAAGTCACTGCAAGCGTGTTACCAATATTTTTTAGCAGATATAAGCTCATATTAAGGCCCAATAATATGGGATTTTCTGTATAATTAGCCCTCTGCACAAAGCTTCGACCAATAATTTACTGTCACGTGTAACAAGTATTCTCTAGCAGATCTAAGCTTAAATAGAGGCCCAATAGAACAGTAAAATAAGCCTGTTTAAGCGGGAAAACCCGACCCGGATCCGTCTGGTTTCTCTGCCGCGCGAGCAAAGCTGAGTATCTATCAAAAACGATGAAGCAATCGAGTATCGTCAATGCGTTGCTTCTTCTGCTAACGAGCTTGTTCGAGGAACGCCTGATTCAATCAGCTTCTACACAGTCGCATTACCTAAACCACTCAACAAAGGCGAGACCCTGACGCTGGAGGCACATGTGCTTCAGTTTCCGGAGAAGATAACTCAGAAAGATATCCATCTCGTTATGCTCCAAGAAAGCGCGCAGTACCTCTCTCCTTACGCGGTTGAGTCTCAGTCCTTGTCTATCAAGCTACCAAACGCGAGGGTTGAGTCTGACACCAAGCTGGAGGGCACGAAGGTTCAGGGGTCAGAGATTAAGTATGGTCCGTACAAGAACCTAGCGCAGTATTCTTACGCGCCGACTGTTGTACATTTTGAAAGCAAGGCTGGTGAGGGAGATAGAAGTGTCTCATTGGGGTAACGTGAAGGTCACGGAACATTACAATCTCGTTCACCGTGAGTATCAAGACAGTTGATATTTATCACTATTTATTCTTTGATTTTGATATTTGATCTCTTCATGTCTGCTTTGCAGATCAAATACTCACACTTAGATATATAGCTGGTAGACCAGTTGTTGTGCTTGAAAAGAACAACGTTGTCCCTGATCACAATCAGAATATCCAGGTACAATACAATATAGGCACAAATTTAATTTGATCAAGAGATGTGTCTTGTGTACAGGTGTACTATAAGTTCAGCAACATCAATCTGCTGAGTGAGCCATTGATGTTAACCTCTGGATTCTTTGTTTTGTTCATCACTTGCATCATATACACGAGAGCTGACTTCTCAATCTCCAAGTCTTCTGCTGCTTATTTGGCCAAACTCCAATGGGATGAGGTAAAGCACATGTACACGTAGTCTACCAATATCTTGTTACTCTGATAGATATTAAGAGAAAGCGCTTCTTGTGTTAATTAGGTCCTAGCAACACTCCAGGAAGTCCAAAGCATCATCCAAAAATGCTTGGCTGCACATGATAAGCTTGAAGCATCGCTGCGTGATCTATCAAGAACCGGTGACATTCAAACATGCAAAGCTTCTCGCAAACCCACTGACAGTTTACTGAAAGATCTTTCCAAAGAACTCAGACCTTTGCTGCTTTTCTTACAATCTTCCCCATCAGCTTCTCAGATATCTCCAAAGGTTTTAAATTTCTCTACACCTAGTACACATCTTTTAGGTCCCAGCTCGGCTTGATTGTCTCTTTTGTCACACAGGTTGAAGAGCTGGTTGCCAAAGAGTAAGAACTTCAAAAGAAGTTGATGGCCAAACACATCTGACACCACTGTTTGTTGAAGGGTACGAGAAGAAATCATCAGGGCGTGATATCAAAAACCGGATAGTTTATCAGCAGCAAAAGATCATAGCTTTGAGGCAAGAAGTAGAAGATATTCTTGACTTCATTGATGTGATCTAGAAAAAGTTAAATGTAGTACATCCTCTTAAAGCCTTGAAACCAGACTTTTGAATGCCACTCCAGTTGGAACAAATCTTTAGTGAGCAGTTTTTGTAAATTTTGAAAGACAGCTCTTGTTCTTTCTAAGACATAAACCTTTAGTTAAACTTTGAATCACGTACCAGAGAAGTTTGGGATCGTATCCACTGCTTGATCATCATCGTCATCATTCAAGCAGGATCATGTCTTCAACAACCTCTGTCTCAAGCTGTATCATTGAAACAGTTTCTCGCAACAAGGCTTGTTGCCTAACAAAAGAAAACAGGATCATCTTAACGCTAAGCTCGTCTCACAAAACTCACCAGTCTCTAACCTTCCGGATTTGGCAGCTCTAATTAACTTGGTAATCTTGAAAGCTTTATTGGTAGTAAGAAGAAGAGGTTTGTTATTGTTGTGGATGAATATATAGGGGAAGTCTCTGCACAGATGGTTGCAACTTGCAACTAAGAGTACTCACAAGGTATATAAGTATTATTATACCAATCTCTTAGGTGATCAAATTAGAATTGTGAATAAGCAAGCATTTTAGTTTGGATTAGCTTATGAGTTATGAGGGAGGATTGGACTTCATCTGTCGTTTTATAATGTACCCCAGTGCAGTAATTTGAGGAAATGTGGAAAATGTGTTATTAGTTCTACTGATCTCAAAATAATATCTATCATCAAGCCTTTTCTTAATTAAACAAGATATCATCACATACATTCTTATTTGATTTGTGTATAAGACTTATCTCTGTTTAACGTTCCGTGTTATTCTTCTGAAAACGTGATGTTGTTAATATTATGATCTACTTGTTACATTTCCAAATCAGCCTTATTTGATTTGTAAATCCATTTATTTAAATTTAAAACCAATGGATTGTATTGTATATACAGGGATGTGAAAACCAAATTTAAAAATCCTACTACCAATTAAGGTTGGTATATTTTTATTGGAGGATTTAAAGAGAAAGCATTCTAGAAAAACAGAAAATTCCATTTCAATAACAAAATTAAACTGCTCAATTTAGTTCCAACGGAAAAATAAAAAAGAATGTTGAAAAAAAAAACAGAAGGAAGAATAGAAGGACGCGCAGTTCCAAAATTAGGTCTCACGGATCCTTTATTTTCTCTTCAGTTGCCTTCAAAATTTATCAGTTGCTTCCCCTCACCACGTTTTTAAGAACAATTTAGACCCCTTTCTCCAAAGATCATTCCCTTTAGAAGATCGTATAAAATCTGTTCATTAGTATATGACATTTGTATAAATCAACTTTTATATTTTCTCTCCAATCAATATTATCTTTCCTTCTTTAGGAAACACTAGCTAATTCAATCAAATCTTGCCGTTTGTCTTGATGGCTTCATAATTTCCCTTTTTTACTTGAATTAAAGAGAGAAAAGAAAGTTTCAAGGAGCTAGGTTAGATGTTGGACATGATCTCAAACCAGATCCTTCTCTGAATCCATTTCTTCCACCACTGTTGTTGTTTTTTCTTGGTTCTTACGTTTCATTTCATTACCTAATTTTTATAAACAAGATGAGCTGTTTCTCTTGTCTCGACACACGAACCCATGACATGAGAATCAACATTGATACCGTTCCTTACCTAACCGATGATTCCTCAGGTTTTGAAACTTTCTCCATCTCTCTCTCTTTTTATTTTTTGTAAAATGATATCTCAATATGTTTTTTTGGTTTCCCTCTCTTTAGAAAGTTTTATCATTTGTAATTCTCATGTGTGTTTGCAGTTGGCACAAGAGGCGATTCAATAGGAGCAAGGTCCAAATCTGGCATATTAGGTTAGGCATTTTCCAGATGATTATTTATTTTTGAAAATGTTAATGAAGAAAAAATAAATAAAATTAATGTTTTGATTTTTGGGTTTTGGTCAGTTAATGGGAAAGTGAATAGCCCTAAACCCGGCGGTGGCGCACAGAGTTTCACGTTCAAGGAGTTAGCCGCCGCAACCAAGAACTTCCGGGAGGATAACATGATCGGAAAAGGAGGGTTCGGTAGTGTCTTCAAGGGACGTTTATATTCAGGACAGGTGATTTAAGCTCTCTGTCTATAGTTCTAAAACATCTGAAACGTTGTAAGAAATTTTATGGGAACTGAATAAAACGTTACAGGTGGTGGCTATCAAGCAACTAAACCCAAATGGGCATCAAGGAAATCAAGAGTTCATTGTCGAGGTTCTCATGCTTAGTGTCTTCAGCCATCCAAACTTAGTAACTTTAATTGGTTACTGTACTTCTGGTGCTCAAAGACTTCTTGTTTATGAATACATGCCAATGGGTAGCTTAGAAGATCATCTCTTTGGTTAGTCAATGTGTTACAAATATATATATAAATATATTTATTTTTTATTTATTTTATTATTTTCCATCATATTTTTACTGATTTAACCTATTTTTTTTTTCTTGTTGTTGCTAAACTCAGATCTTGAGCCTACTCAGAAACCTCTAAGCTGGAATACTCGAATGAAAATCGCTGTTGGTGCAGCTCGTGGCATCGAGTATCTTCATTGTAAAATAAGCCCATCCGTGATATACCGTGACTTGAAATCTTCAAACATTCTGTTAGATAAAGACTTTAACCCTAAACTTTCTGACTTTGGACTTGCTAAAGTCGGTCCTGTCGGTAACCGGACACATGTGTCTACTCGTGTCATGGGTACTTACGGATACTGTGCTCCAGAGTACGCAATGAGCGGAAAGTTAACCATTAAATCGGATATCTACTGCTTCGGTGTTGTGTTGCTTGAGCTGGTTACTGGTAGGGAGGCTATTGATTTGAGTAAACCAAATGGAGAACAATATCTTGTTTCTTGGGTAAGTAAACCAAAACTTAGGTTCACCCCATAATTCACTACATCCTTTATGACCAATCAAAGTGACACATAGATTATTAATTAAAAAATATTAAATTAAATAAAAAATAGCTACAAAAAAATAAAAACGCTAATTTTAACGACGTTAATGCTTCCAGTGAAACCCTAAACCCTAAATCTTAAATTCTAAACCTTATACCCTAAATTTTAAACCCAAATTCAAACCCCTAAACCCAAACCCTATACCCTAAACCCTAATCCTAGACCCTAAACCCAAATTATATACCTTAAACCCAAAAATAGACTATAAACCTAAATCTTATACCCTAAACCCAAGCCTTAGACCCTAAACCCAAACCGTAAACCTTAACCCAAACCTCATAGCATCTATGTTTAGGGTTTGGGTTTAGGGTTTACCGTTTGGGTTTTAAGTCTAGGATTTGGGTTTATTATATAGGTTTTGGGTTTAGGATTTACGGTTTGGGTTTACGATTTACCGTTTGGACTTATGGTTAAGGTTTTGGGTTTAGGGTATATAATTTGGGTTTAAGATTTACGGTTTGGGTTTATGGTCTACGACTTGGGTTTAGGGTATAGAGTTTAGGTTTATAGTCTAGTTTTTGGGTTTAGGGTATATAATTTGGGTTTAGGGTATAGGATTAGGGTTTAGGGTATAGGGTTTGGATTTAGGGGTTTGGATTTGGGTTTAGAATTTAGGATATAGGGTTTAGAATTTAAGATTTACGGTTTATAGTTTAGCTGGAAGCGTTAGCGGTTGTTAAAATTAGTGTTTTTATTTTTTGTAGCTATTTTTTATTTAATTTAATGTTTTTTAATTAATAATCTATGTGTGAATTTGATTGGTGCTAGAGGGTGAGGTGAACCTAAGTTCTCTCCTTTTGAAGACCTGTTTAAACTCTCGCTCTTTTTAACCGTGTTTCGTTGTTGGTGTTTATGTAGGCTCGAGAGTATCTCAGCGAACCTAAAAAATTCGGACATCTAGTGGACCCGTTGCTGCGTGGAAAGTACCCAAAGAAGTGTCTTAACTACGTGATTGCCATTACAGGGATGTGTTTGAAGGAGGAAGCTAATCAACGACCGACAATAGGAGATGTTGTGGTGGCATTTGAGTATATAGCTGCTCAGAGCAAATCTTATGAAGCTAGAAGAGAGTCTCGCAAGTCTACTGACTCTGACCGGTCAAGAGAGGAAACACAACAGAGTTTCTAAGTTATTTGAGTCAAATGTGAAACCTCTGCTACAACCGTACAAGCAGAAGGTTGGTGATAAGACCGCGTAAAATATTTATCTTTGTTTCTTTGTTTTTTTCGGGAGGGTTTTGTTTAGTCAGTTTAATAATGGGATTTTCGCACCTTAAAATGATACTTAATGATTAAATAGCAGCATATATATTTATAATGAAAATATTTTGTGTTTTAGAGACTATAGCTGAACTTATAATTCAGTAGGATAAATATAAGAAATTTATGTAAATCTAATCTATTAATTTAGAGTCCTATTTTTTATCTACTTATAAATAGTCTAGGTTGAACTATTACATTTAACCAGATTTTCTATAATTTCTACTTATATCTAACTTAATTATTATTAAATACAAGATATGAGCCGGTTGCGTTGCAACAGGTTTTGTTTGATGTTTTAATTTAATAAAAACCATAAAATAATAAACCACTAGGTGTTGTGCCCGCACATGCGGGCATAATCTTCTTACGAATAGTTATTATTTATCGCTTCAAAAAATTAAATCAAATATCAAATTATTTATATTTACTATATATTTTCATTAAAAACACTCAAATATTAAAAATATTTTAGAAAATGTTGCAACAAGTTTTATTTGATGTTTTAATTTAATAAAACCATAAAATAATAAACAACTAGGTGTTGTGCCCGCACATGCGGGCATAATCTTCTTACGAATAGTTATTATTTATCGCTTCAAAAAATTAAATCAAATATCAAATTATTTATATTTACTATATATTTTCATTAAAAACACTCAAATATTAAAAATATTTTAGAAAATATATGTATGCCAATTTTTTACCTGATTAATATTTGATTATAAATTGTTGTATATCTTAATTTAAAAATTTATAATATAAAAATATTATTTCAAGATAACAACACTATATATTATAAATCTAATCTATTAATTTAGAGTCCTATTTTTTTTATCTACATATAAATAGTCTAGGTTGAACTATTACATTTAACTAGATTTTCTATTATTTCTACTTATATCTAACTTAATTATTATTAAATACAAGATATGAGCCCGTTGCATTGTAACAAGTTTTGTTTGATGTTTTAATTTAATAAAAACCATAAAATAATAAACCACTAGGTGTTGTGCCCGCACATGCATGCATAATCTTCTTACGAATAGTTATTATTTATGCTTCAAAAAATTAAATCAAATATCAAATTATTTATATTTACTATATATTTTCATTAAAAACACTCAAATATTAAAAATAGTTTAGAAAATATATGTATGCAAATTTTTTACCTGATTAATATTTGATTATAAATTGATGTATCTCTTAATTTAAAAATTTATAATATAAAAATATTATTTCAAGATAACAACACTATATATATTATAAATCTAATCTATTAATTTAGAGTCCTATTTTTTTTATCTACATATAAATAGTCTAGGTTGAACTATTACATTTAACTAGATTTTCTATTATTTCTACTTATATCTAACTTAATTATTATTAAATACAAGATATGAGCCCGTTGCATTGTAACAAGTTTTGTTTGATGTTTTAATTTAATAAAAACCATAAAATAATAAACCACTAGGTGTTGTGCCCGCACATGCATGCATAATCTTCTTACGAATAGTTATTATTTATGCTTCAAAAAATTAAATCAAATATCAAATTATTTATATTTACTATATATTTTCATTAAAAACACTCAAATATTAAAAATATTTTAGGAAATATATGTATGCAAATTTTTTACCTGATTAATATTTGATTATAAATTGTTGTATATCTTAATTTAAAAATTTATAATATAAAAATATTATTTCAAGATAACATCACTATATATATTATAAATATTTTTTTAATTATATAATATAGATATTCATTAAGATAACAACACAATATATGAATTATCTTCTTTTAAAAAATATATAATATTATTAATATAAATTCGTTTCTAATTAAATAATATATATATAAATTCATTAAGGGTAACAATGATATTAACCACTCTAACTTTTAACGTGAGAGCTCCGTTGCGAACAATTACTTCGCAAATAATAGTATAGATTTTATTATAGTATTGTGATTTTTTTGTATATGTTGTTTGAGATTCATTTTATAATTAAAACTCGTTTTCACACATAAGTTGTTTAATATTTGTATTTTATAATCATGGATTCATGGTGGATAGATGCGTTGTTATAAACTTTATATTAAAGACTAGAGAAAATATTATACATAAATATTTAAATTGAACACAATACAAAATAAGAAATGAAAAGTAAAAAGTAAAAATAAATGAAACTTAAATACACCAATCGAATCAATGACAACATTCTACATGTTCTTATGTATTAATTTAATGTTTTATTAAATCAGTCTTTAAAATTTTATTTGGCTAAAAAAAAATTTTAAAGAAAAAAGAAAAAATATTCTATTTTATAAATCTCCTTTTTATTTACAAATATAAATAAATAAAAAATATTAAATACTCTTGTACAATTTTGTTTAAAATTTTAGAAACGGTAAATTACTATCATATAACCTATTACAATCATCTTCTCTTTAGAATTCCAGAAAAAAATCTATTGCTATCAAATAATTTATTTTAGTTATTAATAAATATTTTTTAAATTTCTATTTTTACAATTCGTATCAATACTAATTTTACACTTATTTAGTTAATTAAATAATATTTAGTATCATGTTCATCACCAAAAACTCTCTTAAAAATATTATCAAATAAATTTTTCAATTCTCTTTTGGTTAGAACTTAAAAATATTATACAAATTTCTTTTGCTTAGGATTTTTTTATAAAAAAAGAAAACAACTATCAAACATTCTTTTACAGTTTTGTAAGATTTTAGAAAAACAAATTAATATTACATAATCTATTACAATTATATTTTGACTACGATTTAAAAAATAAAATTTCTATCAAATAACTTTTTCCAGTTAATATTAACTAATTTTAAAAGTTGCAATTTTCAAAATTCATTTTACTATCATGGTTATCATTAAATTTTGAAGTAAAAATTGTTATTCAATAAAATTTTACAATTCTCTCAGGTCACGGTTTAAAAAAACAAAAATCCTAATTGGTTAAGATTAGAAAAGAATTTTCTTTTACAAATATATTTTATTTAATATTTTAGAAAAAGAAGAAATTACTTTCACATAATGTAAGTTTTTATTAACACATTCACAATCTAATTTTTTTTAATTGACACATATCACAATCATATCACGTGAAATATTGAAGTTAATTTTAGTTTATATTTTTTAACACAAAATTATTAAAAAGTGAAGTTAGTTAAATATAAAAAAAATAAGATTACTTTTACGTTTTTATTTTTATTTAGACTCTTAAAAAGGCAATTAATTATTTTATTTCTTTTAGATTTTTATACAACTATTTTATTTTTAATAGAAAATTTCTCTTTACTTATTTATATATTTTTTTTTATACATATACAAATATTTATCATATTCACACATGCTCATGTACAACAATAACATCAAAACTAAAATATGTGGAAGATTAATTTTCATGTATCAAGAAATTAAAAGAAAATACTCAGTTAATAATTTTCCTGTAAATAATATTGTGTTGTATAAAAATAATATGTGAAAGCTTAAACCTAACTATAGATATGAAATATTTGTAGCTATTTTTTGTCATATTTTTTAACATACAATTATCTATAAAAAAAGAAAGTTATTTATTTATAAAAAATAATAAGAGTACTTTTACAATTTTCTTTTAATTATGCTTTTAAAAGTGATATTATTTATTTTAATTTAGTTTTTCTTCATGTTTCTATTAAATAATTTTTGTACTTGTAGGAATTACAATTCGTTTTTGTTTAACATTTTTTTCTTAAAAGTTAACGTTTATCTTTTATAATTAGTATCTTTTAAAAAAAACATTACAATAAAAATATTATAATGAAAAATAATAATAACAATAATAATAATAATAATAGTAAAATAATAATAATAATAATTATTATTATTATTATTATAAGACTATTAAATAATATTGATAATTAATTTTCAAAAAAAAAATCGTTTTTATTATTTTAGTATATATATTTTTGATAATGATATAGTTTAACTCATATCACATTTTTAAATATATAACTACCATGTGTCACAGTCATGTTAATTAGCAATTTTGAAGAACCAAACTCAATATAATCATTTATAATTATATTTTCATTAAAAGTTTAGAAAAGAAAAATTATATTAAATAATTTTTTTTCAGATCTATTTTTTAGGATTTTGAAAAGGAAAATTTCTATAGAAATTACTACTAAATATTTTTCTTAAAATCATTTTTACTATTAAATAAATTTTAAAATTAATTATCAAAATTCGTTTTTATTTTATGTTATTACATATATTTTTAATCATTTTATATTTAAACACATGTCACAATATTAGAAGAAAAATTATTATCAAATAATCTTTTGCAATTATCTTTTGATTAGGATTTTAAAAAAAGAAAATTACTATTAAATCATATATATAATAAGATTTTTAATAAAATTTATTTTTGTTAATATCTTAGTATATATATATATTAATTATGATATAGATTAACACATGTCACAATTTTAAATATATAATTGATATGTGTCGCGATAATGTTAATTAGCAAACTCTACCTTAATATTAAGGAACTAAATAACAAATCTATTATTTTAAATAATGAGTTCAATTTATAATAACACTACTTTTAAGTAAATAATCAATTATGTTTTATTTATTAATATAAAAAGAATTATATATACCTACTAATTCATATATACGACTGTACTTTAATTCAAATGTAAGAAAAAATCTTTTAAAACCCTCACCAAATACATAGAAATATATCTTATAAATAAAATATTAAAACTAAAGATGCATATATATATATATATATATGTATGTTAAAATAAATAGTAATAGTAATTAATATTTAATGATATGCTGAAACATGTTATCATTGATATTTTTTTTATGAGTATAGTTTCACGAGTTATTCCAGCACATATAAAATATTTATCAAATATATAATTCATCTAATCTATTAATTTAGAATCCTATTTTTTATCTACTTATAAATAGTTTAGGTTGAACCATTACATTTAACTAGATTTTCTATTATTTCTACTTATATCTAACTTAATTATTACTAAATACAAGATATGAGCTCATTGCATTGCAAAATGTTTTGCTTGATGTTTTAGTTTAGTAAAAACCATAAAATAATAAACCATTTTATTATAGTATTATGATTTTTTTTTTTGTATATGTTGTTTGAGATTTACTTTATAATTAAAGCTCGTTTTCACACATAAGTTCAAGTTAATATTTGTATTTATAATCATGGTGCATAGATGAGTTGTTATAAACTTTATATTAAAGATTAGAAAAAATACTATAAATAAACATTTAAATTGAACACAATCCGAAATAAGAAATGAAAAGTAAAAATAAATGAAAGTTAAATACACCAATCGAATCAATGACAACATTATACATGTTCTTTTTTTTTTGTGACACACATTATACATGTTCTTATGTACTAATTTAATGTTTTATTAAATAAGTCTTTAAAATTTTATTTGGCTACAAATTTTTTTAAAAAAAATAAAAAAAATTCTATTTTATAAATCTACTTTTTATTTACAATTAAAAATAAATAAAAAATAATCCTCTTTTAAAATTTTTGTTTAAAATTTTAGAAAAGGTAAATTACTGTCATATAACATATTACAATTATCTTCTCCTTAGAGTTTTAGAAAAAAACCTATTGCTATCAAATATTTTTTTTTAGTTATTAATAAATATTTTTAAAATTTTTATTTTTACAATTCGTATCAATACTAAGTTTACACTTATTTCCTTAATTAAATAATATTTAGTATCATGTTCATCACCAAACACTCTCTTAAAAATAATATCAAATAAAATTTTCAATTCTCTTTTGGTTAGAACTTAAAAATATTATACAAATTTCTTTTGCTTAGGATTTGTTTTATAAAAAAGGAAAACAACTATCAAACATTCTTTTACAGTTTTGTAGGATTTTAGAAAAGTAAATTAATATTACATAATCTTTTACAATTATATTTTGCCTAGGATTTAAAAAAATAAATTTCTATCAAATAACTTTTTCCAGTTAATATTAACTAATTTTAAAAGGTTTCAATTTTCAAAATTCGTTTTACTATCATGTTTATCATTAAATTTTTGAAGTAAAAATTACTATTAAATAAAATTTTACAATTCTCTCTGGTCACGGTTTAAAAAAAGGAAAATGTCCTATTTGGATAAGATTAGAAAAAAATTTTCTTTTACAAATATATTTTATTTAATATTTTAGGAAAAGAAGAAATTATTTTCACATAATGTAAGTTTTTATTATCACATTCACAATATAATTTTTTTAATTGACACATATCACAATCATATCACGTGAAATATTGAAGTTACACTACAAGAAAACACATGGTTAACGACGAAAATTAACGAGGAAAAACAATCCTCGTAAATTTGCGTCGAGTTTACGACGAATTTACGTGAAAAACTAAAGTCATCGTTATTTCCTCGTAACGTAACGACAAAACTATTTTGTCGTAATGTGGATGTAACTTTACGAGTATTTTACGAGGAAAAACTATTTCCTCGTAAATACGACGTAAACTTTGCGTGGTATTTACGAGGGAATAGTTTACGTGTATTTAGCGAGGAAATTTTTGAATCCACCAACTTTATAGGTGTTACACGTTTTTTTTGCCCACCTAATTAATTTTCGTCGTAAATTCATAGCAAAATTACAACTACCAGATTCGAATTTTCCTATAAATATGGATGTTTGAACATCATTTTAAACACACCAACAACAAAAAACGTGAAAGAAAAAAAAATGGCTGGCTCCGGGAATATTTACGAGTTGCGGAAGTGGATGTATATGCATAGAGATGCTAACGGAAGAGTGACGAAAGAATACCTGGTTTGGAAGCATTTAATAAATAGAGGTTTCACGGCAAATTACTATATCTGGTTTCAACAAGGAGAAGGTTTTAATTATGATCAGAATGAAGCTAGTAGTAGTAATAGCAATTTTCAGGAAAAAAAACCGGTTGATCATCATTTGCATAATGAACATAGTTACCAGCAGGAGGAGATGGTAGATTATGATAGGGTTCATGATATGGTAGCTGATGCATTCGTAGCTCATGATGAAGATGAAGAACCTAATATAGATGCAAAAAAGTTTTACGAAATGTTAAACGCGGCGAATCAACCACTTTACAGTGGTTGTAGAGAAGGTCTCTCTAAATTGTCGTTAGCTGCTAGAATGATGAATATTAAAACTGATCACAATCTACCTGAAAGTTGCATGAACGAATGGGCGGACTTGTTTAAAGAGTATTGCCGGAAGACAATGTGGCTGCTGATTCTTATTATGAGATTCAGAAACTGGTTTATAGTCTTGGGTTGCCTTCGGAGATGATAGATGTTTGCATCGACAACTGCATGATCTATTGGGGAGATGATGAGAAGCTAGAAGAATGTCGATTATGCAAGAAGCCACGATTCAAGCCGCAAGGACGAGGACGTAATAGGGTACCGTACCAAAGGATGTGGTACCTACCAATTACAGACAGATTGAAAAGATTGTATCAATCAGAGCAGACTGCTGGAAAGATGAGATGGCATGCCGAGCATACTCAGACGGATGGTGAGATGACTCATCCATCAGATGCAAGAGCCTGGAAACATTTCAACAAAGTACATCCAGATTTCGCTAGCAATATCCGGAATGTGTATCTCGGATTATGCA
Source organism: Brassica oleracea var. oleracea (assembly GCF_000695525.1). Taxonomy (NCBI): domain Eukaryota; kingdom Viridiplantae; phylum Streptophyta; class Magnoliopsida; order Brassicales; family Brassicaceae; genus Brassica; species Brassica oleracea. The sequence goes on from NC_027753.1 coordinate 26,469,894, forward strand.
CAGATGGATTTAGTCCGTTCGGAATGTCAGGGAGACAATATTCATTGTGGCCAGTCTTTCTTACTCCATACAACCTGCCACCGGAGATGTGCATGCAACGGGAGTTACTATTCTTGACCATATTAATACCTGGTCCGAACCATCCAAAAAGGTCCCTGGATGTTTTCCTACAACCACTGATAAAAAAGTTGAAGGATTTGTGGTCAACAGGGGTGAGGACGTATGACTGTTCAACGAAGACGAATTTTACGATGCGAGCGATGCTTTTGTGGACCATAAGTGATTTCCCTGCCTATGGGATGTTGTCTGGATGGACTACACATGGGAGATTAGCTTGTCCATATTGTAATGGAACGACAGATGCGTTTCAACTGAAGAATGGTAGGAAGACAAGTTGGTTTGATTGTCACCGTCGATTTCTTCACATTGGCCATCCTTACCGAAGAAACAAGAATTTGTTTAGGCACAAAAGGGTTGTGAGAGACACTCCTCCTCCATATCTAACTGGAGAACAAATTGAAGCGCAAATCGACTACTACGGAGCTAACGAAACAGTTCGTTGGGGTGGTAATTGGCATGTCCCTCGTAATATGCCAGATTCTTACGGTGTTCATCACAACTGGCACAAGAAGAGTATATTTTGGGAGTTGCCATATTGGAAGGATCTTCTTCTGCGCCACAACCTCGATGTGATGCATATAGAGAAGAATTTCTTTGAGAACATCATGAATACAATATTGAATGTCCCAGGGAAGACAAAAGACAACATAAAATCGAGGTTGGACTTGCCGGATATTTGCTCAAGAAGCGAGTTACATATTAAAAGCAATGGACAAGTTCCCGTTCCGATATTCAGATTATCTTCAGAAAAAAAGTCGGTGTTGTTCAACTGGGTGGCATCAGAAGTGAAGTTCCCCGATGGGTATGTTTCGAATCTCTCTAGATGTGTTGAAAAGGGTCAAAAGTTCTCCGGGATGAAGAGTCATGATTGTCATGTATTTATGCAACGACTACTGCCCTTTGCATTTGCGGAGCTACTTCCAACAAACGTACATGAAGCACTTGCAGGTACGTAGTGTATTATATCACAATAATTTACAAAATAATATATGACTAACAATGTGTTTAATTTTTTTTCGAATATAAAAGGCATTGGAACATTTTTCAGGGATCTGAGCGCACACACTCTTAAAGAAGAAGTCGTGGAACAGCTTCAGGAGAACATTCCCATCTTATTGTGCAACTTGGAGAAGATATTTCCTCCCGGATTTTTTGACGTCATGGAGCATCTAGCTGTCCACCTCCCATATGAGGCATTGCTTCGTGCACCTGTACATTACGGATGGATGTATCAGTATGAGCGAGCCATGAAATATTTGAAGGGAAAAGCAAAGAACCTCGCCAAAGTTGAAGGTTCTATAATTGCTGGAAGTTTGACGGAAGAAGTTTCTCACTTCACATCGTACTACTTTGCGTCAAAAGTACGTACACGGAGAAGAGCTCCAAGAAGATATGATGATGGTGGTGTTGCGCCAACATATGCAGTTGCTGGTGTTCCAGACATCTTTAGCCAGATTGGGCGACTCGGTGGAAAGTCTAAAGAGGTTTGGTGGTCGAGTGAACAAGACGCTCATAGTGCACACACCTATATTCTACTCAATTGCGAAGATCCATTGATGCGTTATTTTGAAAGGTAACATATATTGACACTTCGAAACACATATAAGTATAATTAATTGTATAATTGCGAGAGATTCATTCCTATAAAATGTGATTTTACAGCCTATTTGTTTCTCAAGTCGAAGAAACATTTCCTGGTATATCCACAAGTGACGTAGACAAAAGGAAAGATCAACACTTCATTAAGTGGTTGCGGAATCAGGTATTAACTAAAAAAAATTTCATACATTATCTGTATTTCATTAACATTCTCTTTATTTTTGCAGGTTGATTATGACGACGACGATGCAGATTATCCTAAGTGGTTACACGAAGTAATTCAATCTCCACTTGTAAAGGTCACCACATCACAGATGTATTTCACACGAGACTATACTTTTCATACATATGACTATGGTAGACAGCGGGCGACCAGTAACTATGGAATATGTGTGAAAGGGGAAACAGATTTCTACGGGATCTTGACGGAGATTATTGAAGTCGAATTTCCAGGGATACTGAAGCTGAAATGCGTCCTCTTCAAATGTGAATGGTTCGACCCCGTCGTCAACAGAGGTGTTCGGTCTAACAAATTCGGTGTAGTTGATGTCAACGGTGGAAGAAGGTACAACAAATTCGAGCCTTTCATCTTAGCTTCACAAGCAGACCAAGTTAGCTTCCTTCCATACCCTCGGATGAGAGATTCAGGTATAAATTGGTTAGCAGTGATCAAAGTTACACCTCGAGGACGAATCATCAGTGGAGAAGAACCACCATTGCAAGAAGAACAGATAAATGAAGTCGAGGAACCTGAACAAGAAATTGATGACATCCTTCTCATTGATCCGCATAATCACGAGTACGAAGATCTTACCGATGATGCCACAGACGAAGCTGTTGAAGACGAGTTTAATGAAAATGATGATGTTTCTAGTGATGACGAGAATGTCGATGTATCCGATTGATGTATTTGTTTTATGAATAAGATGAGGGAGTTTGTTTTATGAATAAGATAATGTGAGGTTTGTTTTATGAATAAGGGAATGCTGGGAGTTTGTTTTATGAATAAGCAAATGTGGGAATTGTGGTTTGGAATAGAAATAAAGATGAGGTTTGGAATATATGAAGTAGAAAATAAGGAATATGGGGTTTGGGGGTTTCGGATTCTAGGGATTTAAACATAACACTCGTTAATTCCACAAACAAAAAATCGTCGTAAAGGACTCGTAGGTCAACGAGGAAATAACGACGAAATATAAAAAAAAAGAACGCGGGACTCGTTAATTCCACGTAGGACAAAATCGTCGTAAATACCAAGTACGATGAATTCGTCGTAAAAACCACGTAGGATGAAATCGTCGTAAATACCACGTAGGATGAATTCGTCGTAAAAACCACGTAGGATGAAATCGTCGTAAATACCACGTAGGATGAATTCGTCGTAAAAACCACGTAGGATGAAATCGTCGTAAATACCACGTAGGATGAATTCGTCGTAAAAACCACGTAGGATGAAATCGTCGTAAATACCACGTAGGATGAATTCGTCGTAAAAACCACGTAGGATGAAATCGTCGTAAATACCACGTAGGATGAATTCGTCGTAAAAACCACGTAGGATGAAATCGTCGTAAATACCACGTAGGATGAATTCGTCGTAAAAACCACGTAGGATGAAATCGTCGTAAATACCACGTAGGAGCAAACACGTTTCCTCGCTAATTCGTCGTAAAGCCTCTTTTACGACGAATTAGCGAGGAAAACCGCCCTCGTTAAGATTATGTTTTCTTGTAGTGTTAATTTTGGTTTATATTTTTAACACAAAATTATTAGAAAGTAAAGTTAGTTAAATATAAAAACAATATGATTACTTTTACGTTTTTATTTTATTTAAAGTTTTAAAAGGAAATTAATTATTTATATCTTTTAGATTTTTATACATCTATTTTATTTTTAATAGAAAATTTCTCTCTACTTATTTATATATTTTTTCTTATACATACAAACACATATTTATCATATTCACAAATACTCAAGTACGACAATAACATCAAAACTAAAATATGTGGAAGAAATTAATTTTCATATGTCAAGAAATTAAAAGAAAATACTCAGTTAATAATTTTCCTGTCAATAATATTGTGTTCTATAAAAATAATATGTGAAAGCTTAAACCTAACTATAGATGTGAAATATTTGTAGTTATTTTTTGTCATAATTTTTTAACATACAATTATCTATTAAAAATGAAAGTTATTTATTTATAAAAAAATAATAAGAGTACTTTTACAATTTTCTTTTAACTAGTATTGTATGTGTACTGCGTACAGGAAAAAAAATGATTATCTATTATGTTAAAAGAAAATGATTATTTATTATGTTAAAACAGTGTGTGTTGTAGCATAATGTATTGCCAGATTCATGCTAATATAGCAATATTTGTAGACAACAATAGTCATATTCTCTTATCTTTTAGACGGACAAAGTGATCAATTGTTTTCTTCTCAGTTTCATTTTAATTTTATTTCATTTTACTTGGTAGCAAGGTTTGTGTTAGGTTTTATTATGTTTCTTCTCTTACAACAGAGTTTAGTTATCGTGATCATTATGCTTAAATGTACATAAAATATCTCATATTTTATAAGCATTACTAAATCCGGAATTAATTCACAGTCGCGACCGTGACCGATGTGTGTAAATCAAACTTACACTCGATCTTAATTGTTAACAAAAAGAAGAATAACATTTAATTTTTAACTCCACCAAATATCTACTTGTTTTATGAAATGAAATTAACATATTTTCATCTAACACTACATACCTTTTGGTTCTTGTGCCAAAAATTCACCACTGAATGGAAAATCCATTTGCAACTCTGGAAATTTGAATTAGTTTGCCCTGAAAATATTTTTCCAAAATTCCAGTTCATCATAGCACACTGAAGGAGAAAGAGAGGATATGTGTTTTTGTAGCAAGATGCAATTATAAAATAAGTAAATAACCTCGTACAGATATAAGCAATAGAATATGGGTAGTTATTTTAGGAGATTGTTGGTGAATATTGATCGTGGTTTGCAAAGAACCGTCAGTGAAGTGGACAGAGAAAATATTTTTGATTTTGGCAGATAAACATTAGTTTCTCATGTTTTTTTAATTATGTTTTTCACTTTTAGTCTATGTGGCCAAAATATTATTGGTCAAGTGACTTGTGCTTTAGTATACAATATATGAGCCCGTTGCATTGCAACATGTTTTGTTTGATGTTTTAGTTTAATAAAAACCATAAAATAATAAACCATTTTATTATAGTATTATGATTTTTTTTTTGTATATGTTGTTTGAGATTTACTTTATAATTAAAACTCGTTTTCACACATAAGTTCAAGTTAATATTTGTATTTATAATCATGGTGCATAGATGAGTTGTTATAAACTTTATATTAAAGATTAGAGAAAATACTATACATAAACATTTAAATTGAACACAATCCGAAATAAGAAATGAAAAGTAAAAATAAATGAAAGTTAAATACACCAATCGAATCAATGACAACATTATACATGTTCTTTTTTTTTTGTGACACACATTATACATGTTCTTATGTACTAATTTAATGTTTTATTAAATAAGTCTTTAAAATTTTATTTGGCTACAAATTTGTTTTAAAAAAATAAAAACATTCTATTTTATAAATCTCCTTTTTATTTACAATTAAAAATAAATAAAAATTGATACTTTTTAAAAAATTTGTTTAAAATTTTAGAAAAGGTAAATTACTGTCATATAACCTATTACAATTATCTTCTCTTTAGAATTTCATAAAAAAATCAAATGCTATCAAATATTTTTTTTTAGTTATTAATAAATATTTTTTAAATTGCAATTTCTACAATTCGTATCAATACTAATTTTACACTTATTTTGTTAATTAAATAATATTTAGTATCATGTTCATCCGCAAACACTCTCTTAAAAATATTATCAAATAAATTTTTCAATTCTCTTTTGGTCAGGATTTAAAAATATTATACAAATTTCTTTTGTTTAGGATTTGTTTTATAAAAAAGAAAAACAACTATCAATTATTCTTTTACAGTTTTGTAGGGTTTTAGAAAAGGAAATTTATATCACATAATCTTTTACAATTTTAATGTGTCTAGGATTTAAAAAATAAAATTTCCATCAAATAAATTTTTCCAGTTAATATTAACTAATTTTAAAAGTTGTAATTCACAATCTAATTTTTTTAGTTGACACATATCACAATCATATCATGTAAAATATTGAAGTCAATTTTGCTTTATATTTTTTAAAACAAAATTATTAAAAAGTAAAGTTAGTTAATTATAATAAAAATAAGATTACTTTTACGTTTTTATTTTATTTAGACTTTTAAAAAAGAAATTAATTATTTTACTTTTATTAGATTTTTATACAACTATTTTATTTTTATTAGAAAATTTCTATCTAATTATTTTTTTATTTTGTCTAATACATACAAACACATATTTATCATATTCACACATAATCATGTACGACAATAACATCAAAATTAAAATATGTGGAAAAAAATAATTTTCATGTATCAAGAAATTAAAAGAAAATACTCAAGTACTAATTTCCATGTAAATAATATTGTGTTATGTAAAAATAATATGTGAAAGCTTAAACCTAAATATAAAAGTGAAATATTTGTAGCTATTCTTTCATAATTTTTTAACATTCAATTATCTATTAAAAAAAGAAAGTTATTTATTTATAAGAAAACAATAAGAGTACTTTTACAATTTTCTTTTAATTATGCTTTTAAAAGTAATATTATTTATTTTAAATTTAGTTTTTCTTCATGTTTTTATTAAATAATTTACTGTACTTGTAGGATTTACAATTTGTTTCTGTTTGCCATTTTTTCTTAAAAATTAATGTTTATCTTTTATAATTCTCTATCTAGTATCTTTCAAAACAAACATTATAATAAAAATATTATAAATAAAAATAGTAATAAAAATAATAATAATAATAGCAATAGCAATAATAAGAATAATAATAATTATTATTATTATTATTTTAATAAGACTATTAAATAATATTTATAATTAATTTTCAAAAAAAATCGTTTTTACTATTTTAGTATATATATTTTTGATAATGATATATTTTAACACATACCACATTTTTAAATATATATAACTACTTTGTGTCACAGTCATGTTAATTAGCAATTTTGAAAAACCAAACTAAAAGTTTACAAAAGAAAATTTATATTAAATAAATTGTTTTCAAATCTATTTTTTAGGATTTTGAAAAAAGGAAAATTTCTAAAAAAAATACTACAAATTTTTTTTTAAAAACAAATTGTTTTTACTATTAAATAATTTTTAAAAGTAGTTTTTTAAAATTCATTTTTATTTTATCTTATTATATATATTTTTAATCATTATATATTTAAACACATGTCACAATATCAAATAATCTTTTGCAATTATCTTTTGATTAGGATTTTTAAAAAGGAAAATTACTATTAAATAATATATATAATAGGATTTTTAATAAAATTTGATTTTGTTAATATCTTAGTATATATATTTTTAATTATGAGATAGACTAACACATGTCATAATCTTAAATATATAATTGATATGTGTCGCGTTCATGTTAATTAGCAACTTTTAAAGAACCAAGCTTTATTTATTAAGATATGCCCTACCCTAATATTAAGGAACTAAATAACTAATCTATTATTTTAAATAATGATTTCAATTTATATTAACACTACTTTTAAGTAAATAATCAATTATATTTTATTTATTAATATAAAAATAACTATATATACCTACTAATTCATATATACAACTGTACTTTAATTCAAATGTAAAACAAAATTCTTTTAAAACCTTCACCAAATACATAATAATATATCTGTTAGATAAAATATTAAAACTAACGATACACACACATATATATATATATATATATATATATATATATATATATATAT
>NC_027753.1:26477748-26479679 GCF_000695525.1 Brassica oleracea var. oleracea
TTATAAAAAAAAAAAAAAAAAAAAAAAACATGTTATTATTGATAATTTTTATGAGTATAGTTTCACGGGTTATTCCAACACATATAAAATATTTATCAAATATAAAATTCATTGAACATAACATAAAACATACTTTAAGTTATGTTTGAGCATTCAAGTACCCGTTACGATATGGATTGGGTATTTGGACTTCAGTTTTAATTTATATCATATCTTAAGCCTCCAACGAGGTAACAATAGATCACAAGAGGATATTATTGAGATTTCCTGGAAACTACAAGAGACCTATAAGGATGAGGAGAAATATTGGCATCAGAAGAGTCGAAATATGTGGTATTCATCTGAGGACCTTAATACTAAGTTTTACCATGCTTTAACAAAGCAACGGAGGATCCGAAATAAAATATTGGGCCTCCATGATGAAGCGGGTAATTGGGTCACAGAAGAGAACGGCGTTGAGAAGGTGGCGGTAGATTATTTTGATGGTTTGTTTAGTTCAACTAACCCAACGGAGTTTGATAGTTTTTTGGAGAAGATAGGACCATCAATTTCTCCCCAGATGAATCAAATGCTACTTCGATTAGCAACGAAGGAAGAGGTTCGACAAACTTTATTCATTATGCGTCCGGAGAAAGCGCCAGGCCCGGATGGAATGACAACTCTCTTCTTTCAGCACTCCTGGAATGTCATTAAAAAGGATGTGGTTGAGTTGGTGAATAATTTCTTGGTCAAAGGAGATATGGACCCAGGGTTAAACATAACTAATATTTGTATGATTCAAAAAATAGAGAGACCTACAAGGATGACGGAACTAAGGCCGATAAGTCTATGTAACGTTGGTTATAAGATTATCTCGAAAGTTTTGTGTCAAAGGCTGAAAAGTTGTCTCCCCCGTCTAATTTCGGAAACACAATCAACTTTTGTGGCAGGAAGGTTAATATCGGATAATATTCTTATTACCCAGGAAATGTTTCATGGTTTGCGAACCAACAAGTCTTGTCAAAATAAGTTTATGGCAATTAAAACGGATATGGGTAAGGCATATGATCGGATAGAGTGGAATTTTATCGAGGCTCTCCTTCACAAAATGGGATTTGATCCTCATTGGGTTAAATTAATGCGAGGGTATATATCTTCAGTTCAATATAGAGTACTTCTCAATGGGCAGCCACGAGGCCTTATAACCCCTCAGCGGGGATTACGTCAAGGGGATCCCTTATCTCCTTATTTATTTATTATGTGTACTGAGGCTTTAATTACAAATATAAAAAAGGCGGAGCGGGTGAAACAATTAACCGGTATGAAGGTAGCAAGAGCGTGTCCAGCAATTTCTCATTTGCTATTTGCAGATGACAATCTGTTCTTTTGTAAGGCAAACAAATAAGAGTGTCAAACTATTCTCAAGATACTAAAGGATTATGAGACTGTTTCAGAGCAACAAATTAATTTTCAGAAATCCTCAATTCAATTTGGACATAAGATTGATGAATCCAGCCATCAGGAGTTGAGAGATATTTTGGGGATTCAGAACCTAGGCGGAATGGGTTCTTATTTAGGCTTGCTAGAAAGTCTAGGAGGATTTAAGGTACAAGTGTTTGGTTTTGTACAAGATCGTCTGAATAATAGGGTGAACGATTGGAATTTTAGATTTTTTACCAAGGGGGAAAAGAGGTGATTATTAAATCGGTGATCACGGCTCTGCCAAACCATGTGATGTATGTGTATCGGTTACCGAAAGCTACAATAAAGAAACTAACGAGTGCAATAGCTCAGTTTTGGTGGAGTCCAGGAGGAAGTACAAAAGGCATGCATTGGAAATTATGGGATAAATTATGTGTTCATAAAGATAATGGTGGATTAGGGTTTAAGGATCTTACTGATTTTAATACGGTAATGCTTGGAAAGCAATTGTGGCGGCTGATCGAGAAGCC
>NC_027753.1:26479746-26483263 GCF_000695525.1 Brassica oleracea var. oleracea
TTAACGAAAGCTACAATTAAGAAACTAACGAGTGCAGTAGCTCGGTTTTGGTGGAGTCCAGGAGGAAGCACAAGAGGTATGCATTAGAAATCATGGGATAAATTATGTGTACATAAGGATAATGGTGGGCTAGGCTTCAAGAATTTGACTGATTTTAATATGGCGATGCTTGGAAAGCAATTGTGGCGGCTGATCGAGAAGCCAAATGCTTTTTTCTCTCAGAGTTTTCAAAGGACGGTACTACAGGAATGCTTCACCCCTGGAACCGATTCTCTCATATTCCTCGTCATATGGCTGGATGAGTATTATCTCTGCTAGATCTCTGGTTTGTAAAGGACTAATCAAAAGGGTTGGAACAGGGTCATCTATATCAGTATGGAATGATCCTTGGATCTCATCCACTCGGCCGAGACCAGCTAACAAAAACTTTCATAACAGTTACCCGGACCTCACAGTGGATTCTCTCATTAACCAAGAATCCGTTGGAACATGATCATCTATTTCAGTATGGAATGATCCTTGGATCTCATCCACTCGCCCGAGACCAGCTAACAAAAACTTTCATAACAGTTACCCGGACCTCACAGTGGATTCTCTCATTAATCAGGAATCCCGAACATGGAATTTACAGGCAATTAGGACTTTGGTGGAATCCCACGATGCAAAAATGATTGAAAGTATTCCTTTGAGTAGAAATCAGATGGAAGATAGGAATGGTTGGCATTTTACTAATAATGGGAAATGCACGGTACAATCAGGATATCAAGTAGAAAGGATCTATCCTAACAAGGAAAAACCACCAGAATTGTATGGCCCCAATGTGGATATACTTAAGGCATTATGCTGGAAAGTGAAGTGTCCTCCGAAGTTAAGGCATTTCTTATGGCAGCTGCTGACAGGTTGTATAGCGGTGACAAAAAATTTAAAATCGAGAGGAATACAAAGAGATACAAGTTGTGCATGGTGTGGAGACCCGGAGGAATCAATAAATCATGTGTTTTTCGAATGTCCCCCGGCACGTCAAGTGTGGGCACTATCTAAGATTCCATCGAACCCAAACCTTTTTCCTATTGGCTCTCTTTTTGCTAATATGGACCATCTGTTTTGGAGAGTTAACCAAAAATGGAGGACCATCAGTTTGCATGGATATTATGGTACATCTAGAAGGGCGGGAATAATAAAGTTTTCAGTAATCTTGATATTGATCCGAGGGAAACGCTTAACTTAGCAAAATTGGAATCAACACTTTGGGCTGAGGCACAGATTATCAATAATCCCAGGTTGGTACCTGAAGTACAGATCATACCTAATTCAGGGACTACAGGAAGATGGTGTTTCACAGACGGTTCTTGGAAAGATAAAGATGTATTTTCACGGCAAGGCTGGTTCAGCACGCTACCGGGGTTTGAGGGTTTGTTAGGGGCAAGGAATGTAAGGGCATGTCTCTCACCTCTTCATGCAGAGATGGAGGCATCAATTTGGACAATGGAATTCATGAAGAATTTAAGACAGTTTCGGGTTACGTTTGCAACAGATTGTTCTCAATTGGTGAAGATGGTTTCAGAACCAGATGAATGGCCAGCATCTGAAAGCTACCTGGAAGACATTAAGTTTTTGAGAATAAGCTTCACCAACTCAGATATCGTTCTTGTACCTAGGACGAAAAACATAAAGGGGATCGCATGGCACGCAGTGCTTGGAAACAACCGTCTTTCTTCGTACACATAGATGCAGAGTTGCCGCCTTGGTTTACAGAGTCTACATGAGTCTGTGAATGTTTGCTTTCAAAAAAAAATGTCTCATTTTGGTAAATTTGTAAGTACGGACCGGGTTCATATATAAGCGACGGTTTTGTTTCTAAATTGTATCACATCTAAAATCCATAAAGTAACCATATATTTTTCCGATTTAGGTTATATAGGTTCGGTTCGGATATATCCGAAATTAAATCCAAAATTAAAAAGCAAAACATAAGAATTAGACTTATTTATATATGATTTAATATTTAAGGTATTTATTGAAGATTTAAATACTTATTTTTAGATATAATTTCAAAATAAAGAATTGAATATTTGAAGTAAATATTTATATTTGCGATTAATTTTGACTTTCAGATCAGTTTTTTGGATTTCTTGGAGATTTTTTTTTTGGTTTTCGGGTTGCCTTCGGGTTTGGCTAATAACACTTCGAGTTCGGATATGTGGTGTACCACACTACAAAACCTATTCTGGAATTTCTTATATTTTGGAATGGAGACGGATCAAGTTTTTTTATTTGAGTTTGGTATAGATTTTAGTTTGTAGATTTTATGCTCATGCCTAATTTAAATGAAAAAAAAGTGCAATTATATAAAAAATTACCAAAAAAATTTTCCGCGCTTTAGCGCGGATGGAAATCTAGTTTACCGGTAGTTATGAAGTTTGATAATATTTTCCATATTTAATCTTTATAATATACTTTTTGTCAATTTATTTATTTTATAACATGGTATATATGTCTCCAATTCGAGCCATTGATATCAAATTAACTGTATGAATGTGACATGCATGATACAAATGATATAGTCAACTTCTGAAATTATAGAGTTTTTCTCACAAGAAAATGAATTGAATGTAATAAATGCAAGTAGGTGACGAACGGACTTTTTTTTTTTTGAACGGACTTACGCGGAAGTTTTAATATTTTATATCTTGAACACGCTGCTTAACCCGATCTACACATCATTTCCCCTGTATACAGTCTGCGTATTGCAATTTATAATATAAGAAGAATAAACTAACATCTGCCCACGTTTCCATGATAATCTTAAATTAAAACTAAACAAAAGCAAATCTAAACCATCTCATACATCGTTTCAGAGCACCTCTACCCTCACCTCTTAAGTGGTCTTAAGAGGTGAGCCACACGTCTATATTATCAAAAGAGAAGTATCCATTTGAAAATGTTCTTATTTCATTAATTAAATTCTTTTTTTTACTTGTCTTTTTTAGTTGCATTTATGAAATATCATAAAACGAATAAAATTGTTTAATTTATTACTTGTTTTTTCAGTTACATTAATGAAATATGCTTAAATGAATTTAAACTTCATATTTTATTGTTTATCTTTTTCAGTTACCTTAATGAAATATCCTTAAATAAATTTGGAGATAATATCATTTAATCAACCAAAAAAACTCATGAGTTATCCTTACGTGCATAATTTTAATAATGGAGATTTTTATAAACGCGCATCATTAAAATGTTACCTAAAACATGCAGCACTAATACATAACATGCATCAATAAAACTAGAATTTGACTCATACAATTGTACGGATATTATTTTCAGTTGATTAAATTTAAAAATAATTATTTATTCAAAAAATATTTAAGAATGACTATGTTTTTAAAAATTATATGGTATTATTTGCTCATAACTCATTTGTCATTTGATAAATTGTTAGAAAGAAAATTTTAGCATAATATAACTCAGTTGTCATTTGCTAAATTTATGGTTTTTATTTATATTTTTATTA
>NC_027753.1:26483309-26486942 GCF_000695525.1 Brassica oleracea var. oleracea
ATTTTTGACATAATTTGAGTTTTCGTTTACATCAAAATTTATCATATTTTAGGATAATTTTAATTTAAAATGTAATTTTCATATTTTTCAAACAAATTCTAAAAAACAATTTAAAATATTTTGCTATAATTGTCAAAAAGATATTGAGTTGCATTTCAAATAAAAAGGTAAAGATATTAAAAATATTCTAATTAAAAATAAAAAAAAATTACACATAAAATAATCATGATTTTTGTTAACTGGACGGATCATTATTTATATGATATCGCACATGAAAGAAAAACTTCCGTTTTTTAAATTATCTAATTAACTCTATACTCATTTTTTATATATTTTTAATATGATATCACACATTCGTAAAAAAATATATAGTTTAAGATGCAAAAAAAATATTTACTTAATGAATATAATATGAACGAATATTACAAATACATCATTTAATAAAATAAATAATTAAAAACTGAAAATTCATATCCGCGCTGGCGCGCGGATCAGGGTCTAGTTTTTCTTAAAACGCAACTCTTCCTCTTTTCTGCAAGAGCCGAGTTTCATAGAGTTTTGTACTGTTCACGGGCCCCACTGATATGTGACGGTCCACGATTGGTTAGTTTTTAATTTTTTTAAAAATCGGACAAAAAAAAAGCCTAAGAACCCACGCTCATCCTCCCCCCCTCTTCTTCTGCAGGAGGCGAGTTTCATATAGTTTTTGTACTGTTCGTGGACGTCCGCGATTTATAGTTTTTGTACTGTTCGTGGGCGTCCGCGATTTATAGTTTTTAATTATTATTTTTTTAAATCGAACCAAAAAAAAGAAAAACCTAAAAACCCAGGCCTTCCCCCGGGTGTTAATCATGCTCTTAGTATCTTATTATCACCGACCGCGTTTGTGAAAGAAAGCAACATAACTGGGAAATATAACCTTCAAATATGCATTCTTTAACCATTAGTTGGGAAAACGGCTTTTTCATACCCGAACTATGGGTCGCTGAGAAAATACATACCTGAAGTATTACGATGTGCCAAAACATACCTGAACTCATTAAAAATTTGTATTTCATGCCCAGATTTTGAAAGCCACGCTAATTCTGATTTTGATTTTAACGCTGTTAATTTTTTCTTAACGGTGATGACTAGATGATTACGTGGTGGATGGGTCAGCGTAAACATTAAACATGCCAAATGAAAACAAGAACGTAATGGGCCAAAATTGATATTTGTTGGGTTGTATCTCTTCTGTCTCGCCATTACTCTGACCTCCCTCTTCAACCTCTTCATTCACTACTACTTCATGGACGTTTTCATGTTCCATATAAACTTCAATATACTTTGTCCAATATGAAGCTTCACACATCAAACGAAATGTGTCACTACCATTACTCAAAATTTTCAGATCCTTCATAGTCTTGTATGGTAGTTTGAACCAGATTCTTTGACCATACAAAGACATCGGGAAATCATTAATCAACCCTGTAAACAAAGCTTGAGCCTGGGTTTGAAGCACATGACGTTCCCCATCAACATATGTAATCATTCCACCTTCATGAGTCTCGAACTTCCCACGATAATATATTTGAAACGTTGTATCTCCTTCTTCACTGAAATTTTTCAAAAAATAAACATACCATCAAACCTCAATCGACAGAATAACCTAATTTTCAAAAGCATCAATCGTAGATTTCAGTGAAGAGACAAAGACAAACAAAACTTACCTCTTTTTTTAGATGAGTTTAGCAACAACCCAGCTTCTCTAACAATCTGGTTTCTTCAATTTCGTCGATTTTCTTACTGAAAGTTGCTTCTGTTACGATATTCTTTTTCAAAGCAAACTGGGGAGAGTGAAGTCGTAAAAGAACGACAATCTTTTGTTAATTGCCCAATTTGTGAGGGTTTCAGCCCAAAAATAATCAACTTTAGCCCATTTTAATCTCAATTTCGTTTAGCCCATTTATTAATTGAGGTGACTCATCACCACGTAATCATCTAGTCATCACAGTTTAAGAAAAAAATAACAGCGTTAAAATCATAATCGGAATTACCGTGGCTTTTAAAATCTGGGCATGAAATTCAAATTTTTAATGAGTTCAGGTATGTTTTGGCACATCGTAATAGTTCAGGTATGTATTTTCTTTGCGACCCATAGTTCGGGCATGAAAAAGCCGTTTTCCCACCATTAGTTATTAATCATTATAACTATACTTATCAAATATCATGCTCATGCAGCTCATCGTTTCAACATATTAGCGTTAGTAACAGAACATCCGGATGTATATGGTTTTGACTCTCGTTTTCATATATTTTCTACTCTTTTCTAATAAAAGTTTCATACACTGTCACAAATATACCCGGACCCGCCTTATTAAACATGATTTCTTCTTGTTTGACCTTTTTCCCAATGATATTTTCGGTTCTCTCCGTTTTTTAATATAAATCGTTTTAGAATTGTACACACAAATTAAAAAAATTATTAATTTATTACGTTTTCTAAATAAAAACATCATTAATTATTTACCTAACCACAAATCAACCAATAATAAAATAGAAGATATATTATCATTGGTCATATAACATTAACTATTAATAAATTTTACATAGAAAACCAAAAACGTCATATAATTTGGAACATAAAAATTTCTGTAAAATGACTTATATTAAAAAGCGGAGGAAGTAAGAGCATCCTTATCCCTAAGAGGTGTTTAAGGACTCTTAAGCATATTTAAATATTTTAAGTTGGAAAAGTTAGGTTAAGAGTCTTAGTTAAGAGTCGGGACAATTTACATGGTCCATTGCAAGTATCTTATTTACAGGTTCTTAAAAAAAAAATTTATTTTGTTAAACTTAAATTTTATTAATACAATTATTAAACATAACATTTTACATATAGATAATGATAAATAAAAACAGAGAAATAAAGATTAGTTAAAAAAACGAGAATAACTTGAAAGAAGCATCCGAGCTCAGTTGTTGTCTTGACTAGATCCATATTTATGCCATATATTTTGAACCAAATCATTTTTCAGTTGTTGATGCATTTGTCTATCACGAATATCATTTCGAGCTTCCATCATTTCGGTGATATGTGTAGGCATATGTGAAGAAAAATTGAGATCGACATGTTAAGTTTCGGTGTCTTCTCGTTCATTGAACCCAGCAAGATCATATTGAGTGTATCCATCTCGCTCATCTTCGACTATCATATTATGGAGTATGATACATGCTCTCATAATGTTGCCAATTTTGACTTTATCCCAAAACAGCGCCGGATTTTTAACAATGGCAAAACGAGCTTGCAAAACTCCAAAAGCACGCTCCACATCTTTTCGGGCAGCTTCTTGTTTTTTAGCAAATAAAACTGCTTCCGACTCTTGTGGTAAAGGAATAGATTGGATAAAAGTTGTTCATTTCGGATATATACCATCAGTGAGATAGTAAGCCATATGATACTCTCTTCCATTGACAAAGAAAGTGACATTCAGAACTTGACCGTTTATTATGTCATCAAAAACAGGCGAACGATCAAGAACATTTATATCATTTAATGTACCTGGAGGTCCAAAAACGCATGCCATATCCAGAGATCGAATGAAGAAACCGCCTCCAAAACGATCGTTGGTTTACCCGAACCACGAGAATATT
>NC_027753.1:26487053-26487868 GCF_000695525.1 Brassica oleracea var. oleracea
TCTTCTTAAGTACTCATCGCCGAACAAATATATTATACCTTCTACAAAATATTCCACACATAACCGAGTTGTTGTTTCACCGAGCCGGAGGTATTCGTCGACAGTATCAGCTGCAGAACCATACGCTAATACACGAATTGATGCGGTACACTTATGAAGAGGTGTGAGACTATTCCTTCCGAGAGCATCTGTTTTTTCCCGAAAGTAATGAACTTCATTGGAGATTCGATAAACGATGTGCATGAACAATCGCTTGTTCATTCTGAAACGTCGTCGGAAGATATTTTCAGGATACGTTGGAGTTTCACTGAAATAATCATTCCATAAACGAATATGCCCCTCTTCACGATGTCTTTCGATATAAGCTCGTTTTTTTCTTTTTTTTCTTCGTTCTTCTTGATTACTGAGAAAAGTTAAATTCTCAAAGGCTTCCTCAAAATGTTGCTCACAGAGCTCTTCAATTCTATCATCAACCGATTCATCAAATGTATTTTCAGAAGAAGAAGCCATATTTTGAAAATATGGCTTTGGTGTTTAAGGATAACATGAAAGAAGATGAGTTTGTTGATATATGTTTGGTGTTTAAAAAATAGAGAGAAGATGAGTTTGTTGATATGTTTGGTGTTGGTCTTTTAAAGAAAAGAAGAGTCTGTTGTTCTTCTCATGGAGAGAAGATGAGTATGTTGAAGAATATAAATAGAGTTTGTGACATACAAAATGCATAAAAAGTTCATAGTCCGTGATTGAAGAAAATTTCATGTGCAGCTTTCAAAACATCATCTTCACTCTGCCCACTAGTTCTCTGTTTTGTTGCA
>NC_027753.1:26488845-26490554 GCF_000695525.1 Brassica oleracea var. oleracea
CCACGATACTCTCCAAAGTCAAGTAGACGTTGGAGATCAGCCGGTGCCGGTCTTCTTAAGTACTCATCGCCGAACAAATATATTATACCTTCCACAAAATATTCCACACATAACCGAGTTGTTGTTTCATCGAGCCGGAGGTATTCGTCGACAGTGTCAGCTGCAGAACCATACACCAATATACGAATTGCTGCGGTACACTTTTGAAGAGGTGTGAGACTATTCCTTCCGAGAGCATCTGTTTTTTCCCGAAAGTAATGAACTTCATTGGAGAGTCGATAAACGATGTGCATGAACAATCGCTTGTTCATTCTGAAACGTCGTCGGAAGATATTTTCAGGATACGTTGGAGTTTCACTGAAATAATCATTCCATAAACGAATATGCCCCTCTTCACGATGTCTTTCGATATAAGCTCGTTTTTTTCTTTTTTTTTCTTCGTTCTTCTTGATTACTGAGAAAAGTTAAATTCTCAAAGGCTTCCTCAAAATGTTGCTCACAGAGCTCTTCAATTCTATCATCAACCGATTCATCAAATGTATTTTCAGAAGAAGAAGCCATATTTTGAAAATATGGCTTTGGTGTTTAAGGATAACATGAAAGAAGATGAGTTTGTTGATATATGTTTGGTGTTTAAAAAATAGAGAGAAGATGAGTTTGTTGATATGTTTGGTGTTGGTCTTTTAAAGAAAAGAAGAGTCTGTTGTTCTTCTCATGGAGAGAAGATGAGTATGTTGAAGAATATAAATAGAGTTTGTGACATACAAAATGCATAAAAAGTTCATAGTCCGTGATTGAAGAAAATTTCATGTGCAGCTTTCAAAACATCATCTTCACTCTGCCCACTAGTTCTCTGTTTTGTTGCAGCGTCATAGCATCCCACAAACTTGCAGGCACCTTCATTTATCTTCCCCCACCTTTGTTTGCACTTTTTTTGCTCTCTCTTAGCCAAACCAACGACCTTGGGACTTGCATTATAGCAAGAGGTTATCCTCAACCAAAAGGTTCCAGCCCTCTGTTCATTCCCAACTACTGCGTCCTTGGACGTGTTCAACCATGCACTGATGAGGACCAGGTCTTCAGCAGTTGACCACTTCGACCTTTGCTTAAGGTCCTCACCAATTTCTGCACGTGAACCAGATCCTCCAAGGTCTGGAGAGGGTTGAAAACTCATAAACTGAGTTGGGTTTTCATTGATAGGTGGTTGTTGACTGTTTAGTAAGTGTAAAAAGCTAGAGGATTGGCTTTGATGAGAATCCATAGAGAGAGCAGTTGAGAAGATATGAAGGAGATGATAAGAAAGAGAAGGAGGAATGTGAGTTTATAGAAGGCCGAGAATGAAGAGAAGGAGGAATGTGCATTCAGATGCATTCATGACAACCAACAAACAAAGAGATTTGATATATATCTACTATATTAATCACAGTAAGCCTTAGCAATTCTAACTAGCCATCACTTCAATTTATCACACAACCATATCCTTACTCTAACCAACACATTAATTACACTCGATTCAATTCTAACCACAAACTACATCAATTTGGTTCTTCAACGAGATGACACAGTAACACTAACCTTATTTGTGCAGTGTACTCTATCCTCGATGAACCTTGGAACCTTTACTCGATCTTCAGCTTGAGCCTTGTATCTGACAAGAGAATGAATTTATTACACTTCAACCATTAAACCTAGTTATTACTAACACAACC
>NC_027753.1:26490870-26520924 GCF_000695525.1 Brassica oleracea var. oleracea
GAGAGAGAGAGAGAGAGAACCACAGAGAGAGAGAGAGATAGCGACAAAGAGAGACGTCGCCGATAAGAGATACCGAAGGAGAAGTCTCTGAGAAGAGCCACCGAAGGAGAGCTCCGTTGCCTCGAGGAGACCCACCGAGAGAGAGAGACAAAGAACCACCGAGAGACAGAGAGACAGAGAAGCACCGAGAGAGAGCCAGAGATCACCGGTTGAGACGTCGCCGCCAAGATCCACCGAAGGAGACGGTGAATCGCCTTTCGTCGACAGAGAGACCTTGAGAGAGAGAGAGAGAGAGAGAGAGAGAGAGAGAGAGAGAGAGAGAGGGAGAGAGAGAGAGAGAATGAGAGAGAGACTTCAACGCGTTTAACGTGTAACCGATCCGAGAGCCTATCCAGAGTTGACGCGTGGCACTAAGAGGCAACCCTTCACGGCCTTTACGCAAGAGGCGTGTCCAAGCTTTCCTTCTTTTTTTTTATTTTCTTTTATTTCATTTAGTGGTAAGAGGTGTCATTAAAGACACCGATAAGGATGCTCTAAGATTTTTCCTTACACACTGATCACTATATGACAAACTGGCAGCAAAGCGCCTTTTAGATTTACGACGTACTTTATTGAGCTTTCCACAATAGAAAACCAATGATTTGTGTTTTTAAATAGATATTTTTTACTTTTGACGAAAAAGAAAATATACTCCCTCCGTTTCAAAATAGATGATGTTTTAGAAGGATTATTTTGTTTCAATTTACATGAAGTTTTGAGATTTTAAGGTCAACTTTAACTTTATTGGAAACTGTTCAACCAATTAGATTTTACAGTCTTTTTTATAATTGGGTAACAGATTTTAAAATTATATCTTTAGAATAATTTTTTAAGAAAAATATAGTTTTCTTAATCTTTGTGCACTAAGGCAAAACATTAAGTATTATGAAACAGAGATATTTTTTTACTGATATCTCGAATTTGTTTTCTTTTATTTTTTCACTCAATGTTAGAATTTCTTTGTTTGCTTTTAACTCTACTTGTTACGTCATCAAGGTGACGTATATGATTGGCGGAGTCAGAGTGAATGTACTTCGGTAATAAAAAGTACGAACAATGTGCAAATTAAATTATGATATCTAACCATATATTCAGTGTTAACTCTTAAGTTAATAGTTATGATTTACTTTCTCTCTAACTATTTCTTTCCTACTTTTTTCTAGGTTTTTGCTTTGCCTTTTCGTTTTATGGTGCCGCGTCCTCCAGGATGGTCGTCGGAGCTCCTGTGTCGTATCCCTATCTCCTTCCCCCTTCTTCCCTTGTTCATATATGTTCTTTCTGGTCTCTCTTTGCAGCGTAGAGGAAGTTTCCTATAAGCTCAACGGTTCATATCTGGGGATTTTCCGGCCTCGATATAGAGCTAATAAGGCGATAGCGGTGGGCTTGAGGATGGTATGTTTCTCGCTGAGTGGGTTTCTCAACTCTTATGTCGGAGCTTCCATACGATTGGGTTTTGCTTCGTAGAATTTCTTCTCAGGTTGGCGGCTCGTGAGGCATCAGGTTGCTTTCTCTTTGGGTTGTCTTCCTCTCAACGCGGGCGTGGTTGGGTTCGGAGGCGTGCTCGTCTGGCATCTAAAGCCTATTTTCTTCAGAATTTTGGCTACCGTTCCTGCTTTGTTATCCTCCAGTGGTCTACGGTGGATATGTGTGCAGTCCTGCGAGGGTAGGCTTCGTCTCTCTCTTGTGGTGGTTCCGCTGGCAGCATGCGAGAAATGTTAGTCCTCTACTTGCATACTTGAGCTTGCTTTGGTGTGGGTAGTGGCTAGCTGATTCTTCAAACTGGTGTGAGCTCGGCGTTGTGGCGCTCATTGTGGTCGTCTCCTTATCCTTTGGGACCGCGGTAGCAAGTTACCTAGAGTGGAGTTTCTAAGAGTCTGGCGGCGTTGGTAGGGTCTCAGTTTGCCTTTTGATCGTCTATCTTGTTTCGTAGGTGCTTCTTCAGAGGATGTGTACTCGAGTAGTCCTTTTAGTCTGTATGAGTTACGGGTTAAATGGGTGTAACGGTCCTGGGAGGGTGAGTTGGGGGCAGAAATCTTCAGCTTGACGGAAGTTGTAGGTGCTATGTGTTCTAAGGTTTCGAGGGCACCTTTCTTTCCAGTTGGTCGTAGCAACCAGTCGCTCACTCCGCTCTTGCCTTGTCATCTGGTCTTTCGCTGCCACGCTTTGTGTTTCTCCATATTCCTAGTCTCTGCTCTTTTACTTTGGCTATACTTTGCTGCTTAGGTCCGAGTTAGTTTAATTTCTTGCATCTCTGCTACCAATTTTTCTTTGTGCTGTCTGTAAAAAAATCAAACCAAAACCCTAACTTCTGCAAATTATATCTTTCTATTTGCCTCTCAGACGTCGGCGTGAGAGGCATCTCGTCTCCCCTTTTTGTGCCTAATATTTTTTCACTTGTGGTTGAGATCTATTGACCAAGCTTTAGTTTGTGGCAGTCTTTCACTCTCCGAAAGTTCTGGATCTTTGAGATTCGGGTCTAGGTCTAGTTGCGGTGCTCCGAGTGGTTACCGCTCCTTTTCTCCTTCGTTTCGTAGTTAGCTTTGAGATATGTGTTTGGTCGATGGTGGAGCTTTGGTTGTGCTGAAGTTGTGGGTGTGGCGGAGTGATCTGTGAGTTTGTGGTGTGCTTTTACAGGGTGTTATTGGGGCTGCATCTGCTAGAGGACGGTGGACCAGAAACTGTTGACACTTTTCGGTGGTGCAACTATCCAAGGGTTCTCTTCTACCTTTCTCTGCTCACTCTCATGGAGTAAGTGATCCCATCTCTTGGTCGTCCGGTACTCCTTGATCTCTCCTCATTGGATTTTCAAAGGCTTACGACAGAGGATGTTGTTATGGAGGTTCTTCTCCCACTGGATGCTTTCTAAAGTTGCTTTAGGCGGAAGTCTTATGTTTTGTCTCTCCTTTTGAAGCAGTCATGTGTTTCATAAGGTTCTAGCGGTGGTTTTACAAGCGACAGCGGCGGTCTTGTGCCTCATAGCTAGGTTTTTCTAACCAGTCTATTCAAGTTCTTTAGGTTTTTCGGTTTGTTGCAATGTTGGGTTTGGTTAGTAGTTAGGGTTGGGCTTTGTATCGTATTAAACATAAAATCCAAAAAAAATATTAATGTAACAAATTTTAGCAAAAAATAACATGAATATAAATCATTTGCAAAATAGATATTATGTTTTTTAGTGTGTGGCTTTAGTTAAAGCAGGTAATACATATATTCAGGACCGGTTCTGCGATTCTGGAGGTTATAGACAATTTAAGGATTTCAATAATTTGTGGATCTAAAATTCTTTTTTTGCAAATTTAGAGGTCTATTTATATATAATTTTTTTCAAAAATGTTGAGCGCTTGAAACGAACTCATCCGACTTGGCTCCGCACCGACCATGTATACATTTACATCTTACTTTATGCAATTACTTCAGTCGAATACAACCAAACTTACAAGTCACTATACACAAAACATTTAACGATATACTCCTAACAAAGAAATAGAAAGGAACATAAATGGTATAAAAGTCGACTTTTTAGCTGTTATTGTTTCCGATCTGTGACCCAGCCATTGACTTGTAATTTATGTTTACAAATTGACAAATATTAATCTCTTTTTTTTTTTTGCAATCAACAAATATGAATCATGACTAACTACGTTGAAAATATTGGTGATAAAAAAATATCAACAATTGAAACCGATGGGGGTGGCTATATAACCACGGGGAAATCAAATAAATACCCGACCTTTTATCAAATTAATAATATATATATTTCCACAAAGAGTCTTTCCTCTCTATTTCTCGCCTCCTTCCTCCATCTCTCAGCTGAAATCCCCCAGAAAAAGGAAGGAAGAAAGGGGACACTTGGAGAAAAGGTTAGGATCTAAGCTTATGATCCTAAAGCGTGAAGCCAAGATAGAACAACAACGAGTAAACTCAAAACTTGTGTTGTGTCTTGATGGGGAACTGTTGTCCTGGCGGATCTTCTAGTGTTCGACATGAACAGAGCCCTGTCTCCACCAAGCCCCTCTCAGGTTCCTGTACACATCTCTAGGCCTTTTCTTCTTTTTAAACCAAACTGATGTAGTTAAGTTTCAATCTAATAAGATCTTGTGTTTGATCTTACAGTGGTAAAAAATATTCAAGATCCAGTTAAAATAAAACTTCCGCCGCCGTTGGTGGCGATTCCCCCAGCTAGGGGTTTGAAACCAAAGTTTCCGGCGGCGGTACCAGGAAGGCCAACGAGACCCGTCTATAACCCGCCGCGTGAAAAGCATCAGGAGAAGACAAGATCCGTAGATAGTCCACCATTAAAGCCGGTGGAGAAACTAGGTATAGGTAAAAAGGCAGTGCCGCCGAGCGGGAAGATAGTGACGCCGAGTCTAAAGATGTTTTCATTAGCGGATCTTAAGACGGCGACAAAGAATTTCCGACCGGAGTCGATGATCGGAGAAGGTGGATTTGGACAGGTGTTCAAAGGATGGCTGGAAGAGAAGACGTTAGCTCCGTCGAGGGCCGGTGTCGGAATACCAGTAGCCGTTAAGAAATCAAACCCTGATAGTGCTCAAGGCTTGCATGAATGGCAGGCAAGTACATATTTTCTTTCCTTTTTCATTTATTTTAATTCAATTTGCACTGAAATCGTTATATGTTTCTAATTTAGGAAATATAGATTGTAAATAGCATTTTTTGACGTATAAATAGGCGCAATTATGGGGAAAAGGAACTTTCAGATTAGTACGTATTTATGACAGAAATAACAAAAAAGAAAAAAAATCTGGTCATATCATTTTTAATGACTGTTATAGGTTTACTTAAAAAGATTTGCACTGAAATCGTTATATGTTTCTAATTTAGGAAATATAGATTGTAAATAGCATTTTTTTACGTATAAATAGGCGCAATTATGGGGAAAAAGAACTTTCAGATTAGTACGTATTTACGAGAGAAATAACAAAAAAGAAAAAAAAAATCTGGTCATATCATTTTAATGACTGTTATAGTTTTACTCAAAAAGATGCCTTCTTCAGCACAAATATGGAGCAGAGCATCAATCGTCCATTAATTAATTGTCAATAGATCAGCTTATAAAACAGGGCCAAGTTGATGGTTTAGGATTACACATACAATTTTTCTATAAATGTTTAAACAACATCATTAGTTAACTAACTAGCCACATTTCAATCACTAATAAAACAAAACACATAATACAACAAATCATATAACACAATATAACAAATTTTATATTAAAAATTGAAAACACCGCTTAATTTGGAAAAAAAATCCTCAAAAGCGCCAAATATCAACAGCGGATAGGTTTTTTATTTGTTTTTTTAGACAGACGTTTTATTTTAGTAATCATTTATAGTCGAATTATTGTACCTGTCTCATTTATATTCCCCACTTTTTAATACCTAATAGAAGAAGTCAATCTAAACATTACGCCAAGAAATAGAGGAAGAAGAAGTCAAGGGATCCTCACGTAACTGCATTAGTCAATCACGAAAAATACGTATATCATGGTCAATGAGACGTATATTAGATAATTAATGGGTTGGATGTCTTCTTCTTGTGTCGATGCGTGGAAATTATTTTTCTTCTCTTATGTGTAAAGTCCCAGCTAGAAATTCGGTTATATCTACAATATCAAAATAAAAACTGTGAAAGAACATTCACGACCACACATACTATATATATATATATATATATATAAACTTATTGAGATATAGAAACAATAAACAAAAAATAAGTAAATCTTGACCTGGTTTTCGTCAAGATATGATGATAAATAAATATCAGTTTATGAAGATGTACGAGCTTTGACCACTGACCACCGTACAAATGTGTAAAATATTGAACAAAAATTTTATTTCGCAAGTTTTTTTATCATAATTATCACTAATTTTCTTGAACGCAGTCATATGGGATGTAATTGTTAATGTGTGTATATATTGCAAAATTGCAGTGTGAAGTGAAATTCTTAGGGAAGTTTCATCATCCAAATCTGGTCAAGCTCTTGGGTTACTGCTGGGAAGAGAATCAGTTCCTATTGGTTTACGAGTATTTGCCTAAAGGAAGCCTTGAGAATCACCTCTTCTCAAGTACAGTTTTACTCAACCATTAATTACCTTATCTTACACATCATCTTCTTGTTTTTCTTTATATTTAAGATGTGAATATAATATGCCAATGCAGAAGGAGAGGCGTTGACATGGGATACACGTTTGAAAATAGCCATTGAAGCAGCTCAAGGACTTACCTTTTTGCATAACTCTGAAAAGAGTGTTATTTACAGAGACTTCAAAGCTTCTAACATCCTTCTTGATTCCGTACGGAGTTGTTTCTTGTCATCTCTATCTCCCACATTTTCTGCATGCATGTTTCTATTTTAGCTAACACTTGTTGCCGTTTCTTACAGAACTTCCACGCCAAGCTTTCTGACTTCGGTCTAGCCAAGAATGGTCCAATTAATGGATTTTCTCACGTGACCACACGTGTAATGGGTACACAAGGTTACGCAGCTCCTGAATACATGGCTACAGGTAAATAAAAAACGTGCAGTTTTGTTTGAAAAGCACATGTTACAACTCTTCATTGGTATCTTACATAACAATGTTTTCTTCAATGTGGTTATAGGTCATTTATACGTGCGGAGTGATGTTTACGGGTTTGGAGTGGTCCTCCTAGAGCTATTAACCGGTCTAAGAACACTAGACCCAACCCGACCATCTGCTCAACAGAACCTTGTGGAATGGGCTAAGCCAGCTCTGACTCAGAAAAAGAAGATCCAGAAAATGATGGACCCACGGCTCGAGCACAAATATCCAATTATGGCAGTGACCAGAACCGC
This sequence comes from Brassica oleracea var. oleracea, assembly GCF_000695525.1. Taxonomy (NCBI): domain Eukaryota; kingdom Viridiplantae; phylum Streptophyta; class Magnoliopsida; order Brassicales; family Brassicaceae; genus Brassica; species Brassica oleracea. Next base: position 26,497,742 of record NC_027753.1, read on the forward strand.
TGCGCTAATTCTACGGTGTCTCGAGGCTGACCCCAAGAACCGACCGCCCATGGACGATGTACTTAGAGAATTAGAAATCGTGAGGACTATCAGAGACGAAGAGAGGCGTAAACGTAGCAGTGGTGGTTCAGATAATAACCGTGTTAATGGATATGGTTCACCGCACGTCCGTAGAACCGGTCGAACCAGATAGTCAAAGAAAGTGGCTTTGGATAGGAGTCATAGACACATATGCATACGTAAAACATTTGTTTTTTATAAAATAAAACGTATTCTTTTTTCTGTACGTAGAGTTTTGTTTTACATTTTTAAAAATTAACTAAATATAATATGGCAAAAAGAAAGAAAGAAAACTTAGTGAAATATTTTCTGTACACTTTCTAAATTTCTTCTGCAAAACTAATTTCATTTTTGAAATTATAGTTCTTAACTTTTATTCCCGTTCTCACTAAAGACTAAAGTTTGTAGTAAATCAGAAAAGGTCGAATAGAATTGGTCTTTGAAAATTTTAGTTTCGGCCAAAATTTAAAATGAATAGTTGGGAAAAAAAATATTATCTTTCTCCTCATGATGAAACTCCAATTTCTAGAGAAAAATGTTTAAATTCTTAGTTTATGGAAGAAATGTAATTATTTAAAATATGTATTTCAATTACATTTGCAAACCAACAATACATTACATAATAGTAATTAAACAGAAAAAAAACTTGTTTCTACAATAATCTTTAAATTAAAATAGTAAAAAAACCCTATGAACAATGCGTACAAAACACAAACTATATGTGATATCTTTGTCTCTCCATTACAAAAATACTCTGTGACTGTCCTTAAGCTTCTAGGTACATGCGCCATTACAGTCGAAAGAGCATTCAACATATCATCCTCTGTTCCTCTACATCCCGGCAATTTTTAGGCAAAAAGAACTCCAAGACAAAGTCAGCAGAGCCAGTGAGGATGCAGCGTAAGCCTATAGCAACTGTGTCATGTAGTCCAAACATAATTGCATGGTAAGAGAGAGGGTTCTCAGATTTCTTGTAGCTAGAGACATCAGATGAAAAGCAAGGACCATTTGTTAAAAAAGCTTCTCCTACAACTCCTTGACCTTTCAAAAGACGATGCTCAGAGCAAGCTTCGTGGAACTCGCGAACTGTAGGGTCACCGACATAGCAAGCATCATCTATTGTGGATACACAATGGATATATTTCTCATCGTTGTGAGGGCAACCGGTTTTGTTTTGCTTAAGACAAAAGACCCATGTTTGAGCTAATGGTAGTTTATGTGTCTCAAGAGGTTTCTGATTTCAGGTAATGATGCTTGGTAGGAGAAGTCAGGTCCCTTTAGAGAAGGTGATATGGGAACTTCTATGCTCCTAAGATTAACTGCCTGTGAGCAAAGAAACAACTTTTAAGGTTCCAAGAAACCCGTTCTTGGTTTTGTTTCAGTTCCAAAAAACATTTATAAGTGCATTTTGGTGACATATATATCGTCAAATCTATTATTTCAAGTCTTTCAACATACACACGATATACCATAAATCAAAATGTTACAACATATCTTAGAGATAAGAGAAACAAAGCAAATGAAATAGAACCTGAAGTGCTTTGCAGAAGCTTTCAAGCTCAGGTTTCAACTTAACCATTTGAATGGTCATTACAACCTCAATAACACCTAACAAAATCTTACTACCTTGTTTAAACACAGGAATAGCTAACGAGCGACAAATATCACAGTCTTGAGCAAGAGCAAGAGGAACAAGACAAAGTGCTGGAGATGCAGGAAAAGAAGAAAACAAAATCAAATCGTCAACAGCAGGGTTCGAACCTGCGCGGGCGAAGCCCAACAGATTTCAAGTCTGTCTCCTTAACCACTCGGACATATTGACTTTGATGATAATATGCGAGATATAGTGATCTATTACCGCTATATCGAAATCTTTCCTTGTTCAGCGGTTACTGTGGGGATTAGTTGAAGCTAATCAAATCAGTTATATCCAACAGAAAAGATACCTATAAATTATTTGAAACCCTGACAACATTTATCAGAGGAGAGGCAAGAACCCGAATCTGTGCAGTTAGTAGTGTTTTCTTACCATAAATTACGTTTAAGATTGTCAATTCTAAGCTATGATTTTATATATATATATATGACTTTTAGTTAAATCATAACCAACAGATAATAAAACTAAATAAACGAGGATATTTAAACTGTTTTAATAGTATTGATTATTTTGAGCAAAACCACCACTGTTTAATTTACAAGGCGGGCCTAGTTGGTGGTAATATAAGGAATAATACTAGGAGAATTTGAAATGGTGTAAAAAAAATAGCCGTTGGGTACAGGATTCCAAAAGAAGGCAAGGCGATCAGGGTTTTGATTGCCTCCAACGGCTGAGATTAACTAGCCGTTAATTTCAGAGAAAAAGGAAAAAGAAATTCGCCAAAAAAAAAAAAAAAAAAAGAACATATTTTGTGTTTGGGGACATACACATCCGCTCTTGGCGTCTTTCAAATCTTTGATAAAGAGAGAGAAACGACAGAGACAGAGGTGTCGAATTTGTTTGCTGTTATGGAATTTTGCTGCTGACAGAGACATAAAGAAACAGAGAGAGAGAGAGAGCGAGCGAGCGATCGATTTAGTAGGGATCGTTGAAAGCTAAAAGGTGATGTTTGATTTGATCTGGGTCTTGTTCGGGTCTTTCTTTGATTCTTCAAGCTTATTCAAATCTTTAATTTTTAAATGGGTTTTATATTATTAGGGAATAAAAATGGTTGGATCAGACGAGAACAAACACGGAGTTGTTGGACCCGTGAATGGGCAGACACGAAGAGCACTCAGTAACATAAACAAGAACATCATCCGAGCTCCTCTTTACCCCTGCGCTGTCAACAAGAGACCATTGTCCCAGTAATTAACTTCTTCCTCTTCTTCCAATTAGTATTATAATAATCCCTTTAGAAAAGTTTGTATTCCTAAAGAACCAATCTTGTTTATTATTTTTTTTTTTTTGTCTATGACTCAGGAAAAATGGGATATGCCACAAGAAGATTCCACCTGTTCCTGTGCATCGACCAATCACAAGGTCAGTCCTATTCAATGTCACAATTTTGTATGATGAGCTTATTTCTTGATTTTGGTTTCAGGAAGTTTGCTGCTCAATTAGCTGAGAACAAACCCCAGATACATAAACAACAGGTTACACCTTTTTATATATAGTTTGGCATCTATTAAATTAGAAATATAGTTTGGGTCTAAATAAATCTCAAAGTGGCTTTATGGTTAGGAAACCAAGCAATCAGACTCGATCGATAGAATCATAATAGATGCGGAAGAAGATGGAGATTTTAACGAGCCAATGTTTGTTCAACATACTGAATCCATCCTTGATGAAATCGACAGAATGGTAACAACATCAAAAACCCTAACTCTCTTTCTTAAGTAAACTCCATGATTTTTCTAACACATATTGTCTTCCTTTTTTGCACAGGAGGGTATTGAAATGGAAGATGAAGAAGAAGAGACTGTGATGGATATAGATAGCTCTGACAAGAACAATCCTCTAGCTGTGGTCGAATACATCCCTGACATATATGACTTCTACAAGAACAATGAGGTACACACTTTGCTCTTCTGTTTGTTTCCCCTATCAACAGATCAGTGATTGAATCCATTACATTATCTTTGCAGTGTCTTAGCTGCGTGCCAACTAACTACATGGAGAATCAACCTGACATTAACGAGAGGATGAGAGGCATCCTTGTTGATTGGTTGATTGAGGTTAGTTAGTACACACATTCTTGTTTTGTTTCTTGGAGATAGTTTTCAGCAACTGATCATTGTTGTTGTGCAGGTGCATTACAAGTTTGAGCTGATGGAAGAGACCCTTTACCTCACAATCAACCTCATCGACAGGTTTCTCGCGGTTACTCAACATGTCCCAAGGAAAAAGCTTCAGCTTGTTGGTGTAACAGCTATGTTACTCGCTTGCAAGTACGAAGAAGTCTCGGTTCCTGTTGTTGATGATCTCATCGTGATCTCTGACAAGGCTTACACAAGGAGAGAAGTTCTTGACATGGTAACAAATCTTTCTTAACTAGATATCATAAACCATGGAAGCTCTCTGATGGGTTTGGGTTTACTTGCAGGAGAAGTTAATGGCGAATTCATTGCAGTTCAACTTCTGTCTGCCAACTCCGTATGTGTTCATGAGGAGGTTTCTCAAAGCTGCACAATCTGATAAAAAGGTTTGTGATTAACTTCTTTGATTCATATCTTCACACTTGGTATGTGTATAGAGGAGAATCAAATGTGAGTTTTGTGTGTTTTTTCAGGTGGAGCTTCTATCGTTCTTTATTATCGAGCTTTGCTTAGTTGAGTACGAGATGCTTCACTACGTTCCTTCTCAGTTAGCTGCTTCAGCGATCTACACTGCTCAGTCCACGCTTAAAGGATTCGAGGAGTGGAACAAGACCTGCGAGTTCTACACAGGCTACACTGAAGAAAAGCTTATGTAAGAAGAAGTCGCCAGATTAAATAATATTTTTTACTAATATAGTTTGAAAATCACATTACAGATTCTGAGATTGTTTTTGGTAATGATGAATATGTAGGGAATGTTCGAGGAAGATGGTTGGCTTGCATCACAAGGCAGGGATAGGGAAGCTAACAGGTGTTTACAGAAAGTACAACACATCCAAGTTTGGATATGCTTCAAGAACTGAACCAGCTGGGTTTCTTCTCCTGTAAACCAACGGTTTAGGTCACACTGAATCGTCTGTAATGACTAAGGGAAAGAGAGAGAGAGAGAGAGAGAGAGAGAGAGAGAGAGAGAGAGAGCAACATAAGTTGCATAAGCTTGAGTGACAATTGTTTGGTTATTTGCATTATGACAAAGAGTTTCACTTACTGGTGACTAGTCGATCATAATATTTTCTTTGTATAATAAAACTCATTGTTAGCAAGTTTTACTGAAGCTTCTTCCTTTACTATGAATGAGGGTTTCATCTGTAATCTTCACGAGGGTTGTTTTCCATATTCATGTCTAGTTTGCGACTCAAGTGATGGCCGGAGACATGATGAGTAACAACAGGTTTCAACAATTGTTAGCAACCTAATTAATAAACATCTTCATATATATATAACTAAGATAAAATGAATTTTAAATGTTACACCTATTTTTTTATAAAAATTGTTGACAGATTTTAGAATTGAGGTATCAAGCTTTTAAAATATCATCTAATTAAATATTAATGTAATTTGTCTCTAAATTTGGAAAGATTCTAGTTGCAAATCTTAGAATGCACATATCCTAATAAGTGAATAATAATGTGTCAAATTTTGAAGTATCAATGGGATGATGTTTTTTTTTTTTAAGTATCAATGGGATGATGTTGAAGACTAAGATTTTACATAATAAAATAAAGAAATAAATCTTTTTGGTTTCTATAAAGGAAAACAAATCTATATTTAGAGCAAATTTGGAACCATATTTGATACAACTCAAAGACATTTTCTCTACATAGTTTTATTGATATCCGTGGACATTTAAAAGAATTAATGCTCTCAAATACTATGATGAACAATGGAGTATACATACATACGTCACAAACTATGGTATAGGATAACTATTAACTTCGACGACAACAATACTTTTCTTTTCCTCTTGTTAATTTAAAATAATACTTTTCTTGCTACACAAACAATCCAATTATGTACCCCACGCATCTTTCAAGACTAAACTCTTAACTGTATTATTTATAACATCTTTTAAGACAAATCCATCGTTATGGCACACATACCTTATAACGGTCAGACACACTCTAAAACGCCTAGTGAAGAGTCAATACGTTTGACGATGCTCTTTGACTTAGGAAGACAATTATAATAACTTAAACCAAGTATTTTAAAAACATTCATTAAACATGTCATTTCCTTGTGTAACGTAATCAATACGTGTAGATTTACTTAATTATCATATTTATATGAGTAGAGATGATACTCATATAACTTTAGAGGAAAGAAATATATATAAAATAGGAAAAAGGAAAAAGGAAAAAAAAAAAAAAACAATCCACGCAGAAAGTTGATGCCACCTTCCACCATAACAAACTATAACTCCTCTCTCCGAAGCAGTTCCAAGTTTTGAATCGCGTGTTGCAATCACTTACGCCGCCGCGTAGATCCGTCGTCATGTACGTGGCCAAGAGAGTCTCCGACGTAGATCACCGTCTCCTCCTTGTCCTCATAATCCCTTCTGTATCCCTCCTCTTCTTACTCTCTCTATCTACCCTCAGCCTTGATCCTCTTCCCACCCTCGCCCCTCTTCGTAACCTAATCCACACTCATACCCTAACCGCCACCACCGAAACCTCCGATCTGCGGCGGGGGAAGAAGGATGAGTTGGTGAGTTCGAAGATGGCGGTGTGTTTGGTTGGAGGAGCGAGGCGGTTCGAGTTAACCGGACCGTCGATCATTGAGAAGATCCTTAGGGTTTATCCTAATGCTGATTTGTTTCTAAACAGTCCTCTTGATCAAAACTCTTTCAAGCTGAGTTTGCTTAAGGACTCGCCGAGGCTCGCGTGGGTTCGTATCTTTGAGCCTAAACCGATCGTTGAGACTAAGTCGATGATTCGAGTACTCACGCCCATGCATTCTCCCAATGGGATTAAGGTAAATTATCAAGTACATTAACTTTCTTTTCTTTACAAAATTGCTTGATTCCTGATTACATCAAATATTAAATTTAGGGAAAATGATAAGAAAGTGGTCAAGAGGAGTCCGTGTAGTTGGAATACGTTACTCATGTGATGGAATTTTCTGTATTATGGATGTACTTGGTTTGGTATTTGGTGATCTCAAGATTTTCAAGAAATATATTATTTTCTGATTCTTTTGTAAATAACATACTTCTTTCTTTTTCAAAAGATTTTTTAACTATGCTTCAAAAATAAGTTGTTTATGCATTTTACTAGTTAACAGTAATATATTGTAAATTTCACAAAAAGAATTTATAAAAGTTACACTGGCTTAAAGTTATTGTAAATAATATTTTATAGAAAATAATATATTAATAATCATGATTTAATATGTTTTGAATGTGTGAAAACCGAATAAATCTAATATCTGGAAATAGAGTGTAACATTTTTTTTAAAAAATGTTATTTCAAGAGGTATATAACTAATGACACTATGATATGGGTGGAATTAATTACTTATTGACAATACTTTTTTTGGTATTACTGATTGACAATACTTGTTTATAAGAACAAACATTTACGGGATAAATGCCTCTTTCTTGACTCGGTTTCTCTAATGTCAGTATGTGAGGATGAAAATGAGTTTTTATTTCTAGGTGATTGTCATTGACACGCAACTCGCATGGATTTTGACTTGTTACTCCTATTAGTCCGAGACTGAAATTGATTTCATACCTTTTCTAGACACATTTTCACCATTAAGAAGATCTTGATTAGTTTGACAGCTTGTTATTTACATATTGTACATTAGAAAATGGGTATTCTGTTTTTGGTATTTCTTAATTTATGGTTATAGTTATTTATGGAATGGTTAAATGCGCAGCATGATGATGTTCATGTGTGGTGAACTGGTGTCATGATGTTTACGCGTGGTTCCAACCACGTATTAAGCACATGTTGTGATATAATTTTTCAGTTAACATGTCTATATTGAATTTTGTTTTTTCTTGCATCATTTCTTTTTTCTTATCTAGTTATATTTACTTGATTTTGTGATTATACATTTTGAAAAGTGGTTCTAGTATATATATATGATATACGCGTTAAATTTTTAGGGAATTTTATACAATGAAAGTAATTAATCCTCACAAATTAGTATTTAGTAGTATATATTTAACATCTCCAAATAATATGCTCAAAGTGTATTCGTTGATTTCATTATTCGGTTGTTATATATTTCTGATAATATTTTCTCATGTGCGTTTTCTTGTCTGGTCGCAACGACAGGGCTTGTTACAGTACTTCAGTCTCGTAGAAGGCTGTATCACCATGATAAAGGCATACCAAGCCGAGAATAACTTCACGTACGACTGGATAGTCCGAACCCGTGTTGACGGTTACTGGTCCGACTCTCTCGACCCTGAATACTTCAAACCGGGTCAGTACCTAGTCCCACCTGGATCCTCTTACGGTGGCCTCAACGACCGCTTTGGTGTCGGCGATCTCAACACCTCCACGGTGGCTCTCTCACGCCTCTCTCTCATCCCTGACCTTGACTCGGCCGGTAAAACTAATCTCAACTCCGAATCCGCCTTCAAAGCTCAGCTCACAACTCACCGTGTGCCTTACGTAACCAAACCTCTCCCTTTTTGCATCATGTCCGACCGAACCTACGAGTTCCCTCCGTCTAAGTACGGAGTTCCCGTCGCTGCGATCTCAAGCCGCGGACCGTTGAACGGTGCCAAGTGCCGGCCGTGCACGGTGGCGTGCAAGGGTTCGTGTGTGGCGGGAGTGATGGGAAAGCTGAGGAGAGGGTGGAGTTGGACGGAGTGGAAGCACGGGACGATGGAGCTGTGCGACGCACGTGGGGAATGGGAGGAAGGCTGGGAGAAGGTGTTTGATGGAGTCGCTGGGGAGAACTTCGCACGTGCGAGGAAACGACTCGGAGGTTTGGATATGAGGAGATGTGTGGAAGAGTTTGATGAGATGAGAGGGTTGGCTGTTAAGTGGGAAGCACCCGCCTCTAAATACATTTGTAAGTTGGGCTTAAGATCCAATTAGAACATATGAAAATTAGGTCTCAACTTAATTGGCTAACAAATTTTCCAATTTGTTTGTTTTAGTTGTTTTTTTGAGCGATTTGCATACTAAATAGATTTGCGTACTAAATAGTGTAATTGCCTAAACGTGAAGCCCACCTCTAACCGTTGCGAAAATTCGTTGATGTCCCTATACCTTCTCTTTCTTCAACGTAAGATGTCCAAATGTTTCGAAATGCTTACATACATGTAATCATTGATGGAACCGTATTATATAAAATACGGAGAGCTGAATATTGTAAAGAATAAAATTGATAAAAGTATACCAAAGATTAAGAAAAAGATGATTCAACTGCAGAGGCGAGATATTATATCTTTCTTTAACTCAAAATACGTCCTGTAGTACGACGGTTTGATAACGTAATGAGTTCTAAGATACAACTGCAAAAAATCTTCTGATTTGCGTCACTCTATCATAAACCTGGCGAAACTAGTTTTGTGTATACTCTCAGACTCAAGAAAAAATACTAAAGAAAAAGGATGAGAAGAAAAATAATGTGAGGGATTTGTTTTGCTATCTGTTCGTCTGAATGAGCTTTCACATGTTTCTATTTAACTTCAAAAAGTTGAAGAAACGTTACGTAGCCATGAATGAAACCAAACGTATATATTGCTATTAAGTGCAATAATATAATTGATTCTCAATTACATTTTTCATTTTGACCAAATTTTACATTTTTCATGCTCAAATATACATAAAATATTTATGTATATATTTAAATTTAAACCCATACATCCAAAAATGATTCATTTGCTAAATTTTTCTATTTAGCCAAATTTAAAGTTTTATAAACTTTGCATGTCATTTATTTTGGATTTTCATTTCTCATTCAACACAACTTCGATTTTGACAATCAAACACACTAACTCATAGTGTTCATAGTGACATTTACATCGTGCCCAAATTCCGGTTCTTCCGACAGACGTCTCCGTCAAAAACCCATCCAAAAAATGGTGTGCACCACTTTGTCAAAAACGAGTTCCAACAATCATTAGCAAAACAATATATACAAACACTCGTTTAATTATATATGGCTACCACATGAAACTTTAGAGGAGAGAGAAACAATTATTAACGCTCCTTCTCCATTCTTTCACCATTTTTCTTATCAGTTTTTTTCTTTCTCCAATTAGCTTTCTTATCTGAGTTTTCTCTGATTCTTCTATTCTCCCTTCTATATTTAATGTACACAAAACACATAATCTCATCCTCAATAATATCTAGTGTCTTCTCTATTTATTTTATTTTCATTCGATAATCAGATTTATTGTTTTGCAATTCGTTTGTGTGTTACTGCTTTTTTCTATCAGTCGAAAAGTATTCATATAGCAGTGTGTAGGAGATTTGGTCCAGACAACAGTGTTCAGGAGATTTTATTCAGACATCAGTGTTTTTAAGATTTTGTTGTGACCACATCTCCGCCGCATCAGAGCGCTGTCGTGTCTGCGTCTTCTCTTCTCACTGTCGTGTATGCGTCTTCTCTTCTCGCCGCCGTCACATCTCCCTCATTTGATTGTGGGCGCACGGGGTGAGGCTTACACCGAGATAATTAAATCAAGTAGAACGGTCTTCTGTAAGCGATCAATTGTACATCTCGAGCTGGATAGAGTGCTGCAGTTCGAGCATTTGGGTCGTCTCAGTCCGATCGATGCAAGCTCAGGGCAACTGAGGATCCAATTTTTTTTTTTTTGCAAAATTGGTCTCCCCTAAAATTAGCATTGTTATATTTTGATTTATCCAAATACTTTACATTTCAGCTTGTATTTAATTTATATTTACCGACTATTTTGATCTAGTTGTTCTTTTGTATCAATATGGATAAACAAAAAAATTAACTCTCTAATAAATCACAAAATATATGTTTAGATTTACATGTTTGGCTAAACATAAAATTAACTCATAAACAAATCACAATACAAATGATTAAAATGGTTGTTTAGTCGGTTAAGATTTTACTTGACTTTTATTTGTTATAGTTAGCCAGTAATATATACCAGTTATCTCGACATTGTTATAATTGACTGGTTATATATACTAATTAATTATTTAATTTGTGGAATGACAGGTTAAGATTTTAGTTGATTTTTTTTGTTATATTTAGCCAGTAATATCACTAATTATCTCAATATTGTAATTTGAATTGTAACAATGAAAACAACTAAGACTCTAAGGACCATTCAGGGGATTTTAAAAGGGTTTGGAATGTAGAATCTGAAAGTCTGGGACCGATTCATGAAGCTATTTGTACACTCGAAAATATTGGAACCAACTAGAAAATATCCGAAGGTTAGAGGACTTGTGTTGCAAAACATAAGAAATCGCCATTGTTGCCCGATCTCTTCTGTAACGAGACAGAGACAGGAGGATGAGCACGACGGCTAGGCTTGAATCTGAGCATGAAGACTTCGGCAGAGAAAGACGACGGAGATGGTCTAGTTACTCGAGACAGACGCGTCGATTTACGGTGGAGAAAAGGAAGCTTGAGGCAGAGACGTTCGTGGTGGTTCCGTCTTCAGTCGACGGCGGAGATGAACAAGGAAAACGAAACAGGTCCATGGCATGGTTCGAGCTGGTCATGGACGACGGAGCAAGACAGAGCTGAAAGAGTGAAGCATGAAGCGGTCAGGTTTAGCAAAAAGATCAAAATTTGATCTTATCTGAAATAAGAAAACGAAAACCAGAGAAGAAAACTCACCAGAAACCCATAACAAACTTTTTTAAAAAATTTGCTCACATTTCTTTTTTTTTTTGGAAATTGGTAGCAGATACGAGATTGGAGGGACATACTGATAAAAGTCGTCTTTAGTTGTTGGTTTAATTAAAGTCTAAAGTTTCTGGATTCGAGAGAGAGAAAGAGGAAACGAAGAAAAGTTTCCAACATAAGAAAGAGAATGATATAATTTAGGTATTGTTTAGATTAGATAGGAGCAAAATAGCTATTAAAAAGAACAGCTCATCATAAAAGTACGTTTTCCATCTATGCAAATATTGCACTTATATGTGTATATGGGATGCAATTTCTCTTGTTTTTTCCCTGTGGATTCTCTGGTTGGAAAATGTATTACAGGTTAATTTTGATATTTGAAAAATTAAATCATGTGTTTCAATAATATATACAAATTAAATCATCATGGTCAAAAAGAGTTGTTAGCGTCTTTAATATGTAACATTTTATCATGACATACAAAAATATTTCTTAAATCACGTTAATCTTGGTGATTATTTTGGACAAGCCAGCTGACTAGCTGAGTCGCTAAGGGCAGGAACGTCACCAAGCACCATCATCCAAGACTGTAAACCGGTCACTGGAAAGTGGGAACGCCTAGAATGTCCACATGACTGTATATACACTTATACAGCCATTTTATAGCTGCTTGGACTCATAAAAATGGCTGAATTCTAAACTTAGTAACTATCTCCTAAATATTAATTTAAAATTTTGAAGTAAAGCGGTATAGATTAAGAGAATTCATGAAAGCAGAAAGAGAACTAACGGGAAGTTTCTTTGTTCTATTTATTGAACACAACAACCAAAACAGCTCCAGTATATGTTTGAGCATTACATTTATTCAAAGATAGGAACCAAACACAAGTTATGTGAAACAAAACATGAGGTTATAGGAGAAGAAGAACAACAGATAAGGCACATTAATGGAATCGGCAGCAACAATAATTTTAGCACATCAAATTCCTCACCTTGTGGATGAATACATCAACGACATAGAACCAAAATCTGCTCCAAGGAGAGTCAAAAGGGAGAGATGAGAATATTCCAAGAAGTATGGTCACATAAGCTGCAAGAAAACTCCAGTAGAAAGAACCCATGTCGATTTGGCTCTCATCATCATTCACTCCGTTGTCTGGTTCTTGAAAAGTACTTCCATCGCAGTTTCTGTTGGTTAGTTTTCTACAGAGAAGAGGATTACCTACGAAGCTTTGTGCATCAAAGGTATTAAACTGTTTCCCTTGAGGAATGACTCCTGATAAATTGTTGAATGAAACATTGAAGACCGCGAGGCTGCTCAGCTCTGTTAGTCCTTGTGGGATCCGGCCTTGTAATCTGTTGAAGGAGAGATCAAGGCTTTCTACATTCTTGAGACCTGAAAAGCTTTCTGGTATCACCCCTGATAACTTATTGTGAGAAGCATTGAATGCTTGTAGTTCCAAAAGACCTCCAAGTTCTGTTGGGATATTACCGCTAAGCTCATTTTCTGATAGATCCAGTCCAAACAATAAATTGAGATTTTTAACTGCATAAGCATCCTACCGGTGTTTCATTGCAAATTCAATTTTCATATAGATGGCTGAACTGTACATCTGAAACGGATTTAGCACAATGCGAGATCTGAAATATATAGTATCTTGAAACTCGTTTACACCGAAGTCTTTATGCGGAGAGAAACCAGTGAACAATGTACCACCTATGAAAAGATTGCTGTAATCATCATCATATAATATATACTTTTTCCCAAAAACAAAGGATGTATTTTTGAGGCATGAAGGTATGGATCCATTCAATCTATTGTTGGCAAGATCAAGAAGTTGGATGTTTCTTAGACCACACAACTGGCTAGAAATATTGCCTGTTAAGTTATTCCCCCGAACAAGAAGAGTATGGTTGTTTTGGATGTTGGTGAACTCCGGAATATTTCCAGGCAATCTGTTATTTATCAGATAAAATACATAGAGATTCTCCAGCAATGTGTATGGAATTTCTCCTGATAAATGATTGTCTTGAAGGAGTAAAACTGTTAGATCATTTGATTTGACACACGGAGGTATGTCCCCAGATAAAATGTTTGCAGATAGGTCCATGAGCAGAAGATAGGGCAAATAGAACAAAGAAATAGGTATCTCACCTTCCAACGAGTTGTTTGAAACCTGTAGCGCCATTAAGGATGGAAATTTGCCAATCCAGCTTGGAATAACACCTGTGAGATTGTTGTTTGAAATCTTAAGTAGCTGCAAGTATTTTGAGTTCCGCAAACCTTCTCCAATCTTTCCAGTAAACATATTGTTATCCATAGAAAGCTCCCATAAGAGAGTAAAGTTGACAAACTCTGGAAACACTTGTCCGCTTAGTTTGTTATGTGACAGCTTCAAGTATTTCAAGAAATAACCATTCATAACAAAACTTCTTGGTAGCTCCCCATGGAAGTTGTTGTGAGATAAATCCAGAAATTCAATACTTTTGATGTTACCTAAAGAAGATGGCAGATTTCCTTGAAACCCATTATTAGCTAGTTTCATATACACTAAATGAGGAAGTACCCATTCAAATGATTGAATTCATTCAATGACACGTCCATGAAAAGCAGTTTATGAGCAGATTTTGGTAGCTGAAAGCTAGTAAATGAATTATTTTGTAGAAGGAGAACTTCGAGTTTTGTATTGTTTGCCAATAGCCAAGTAGGAAAAGTTCCAGAAATTGTATTGTCAGAAAGATCAATGTGACTCAAATCCTTCTGGTATAGAAGAAAATGAGGAACCTTTACCAAGTTGCAAGATGGTAGGGAAATATGACTCAGTTGAAATTTTGGCCTCCAAAAACTTCCAGATTCTACTTTAAATGAGTTGGATCTTGAACTAAGTTTGAATAACCTCAACTCTGAGAGGTTGGCAAGCGAATCAAGTGGGAAGGAGCCTTCAAAGTTGTTATCAAACAATGATTATCAAACAATGACAAGTACTTGAGGGATTCAAGTTTACCGAGAGCAGATGGCACATTCCCATTTAATTGGTTTGATGAGAGATCAAGAACTTGAAGTCCAGTCAACCTAGTTAAGCACAAAGGAAACTGACCTACTATTTTGTTTCCACTGAGATCAAGATCTTGCATTTTCTTCATTTCGCAAATCCCTACAATAATCAAATGCAAAAAAAATTGTACAGATGACTAAACGGTAATTCACCACCATTTTTAACGGAGTAGCTTAGGATATATTTAGTATTGCCTTGCAATTCTATTGAGCCAGAAAATTCATTATCACTTAAATCAGAGCTTCCAGTTTCTTCAGGGCAGATAACTCTGCCACATGAAAAGCCCACACAAGGGTAAAGAAATACCTTTACCTACGAACATAATGATCTCAAGAATGACATATTCACAAAAAATGTTATATGGACAGTAGTTTTGAGCTATATCCGTATTTTTTGAATGAATGTCAAATTTTATTTCAATCAAAAAGTTACATTGAATGAGTCCTACTTTACCTTGTATTGGTATGGAGCCATTAAGTTTGTTTTTACTCAGGTCTAGGAGTTCCAAGTTTGTCAATCTTCAAATTCTGAAAGGGAGTCCAACATAAATAAAAATGTTACAAACTGGATGAAAGACGCATAAAGCTAGACCAATAATGATAAAATTGAATAATTGAACAAAATATACATCACAAGTAAGGCAAACTATATCGAAATGGAAAAATACACCTCTAACTGGAAAAGGGCCACCGATGTAGTTGGACCTAAGAAACAGAGTTGTGAGTGATGTCAAAGCACTGAGAAAGGAAAATATTTGTTGTCAAAATTATTTTCAGAGAGATCTAGGATCTTTAAGTTTCTTAATCTCCTTAAACTTTTATAACCTGCAAAGTGCAAACAGAACCTTTTATTTTGGATAAATGCAATTGACAAACTTGCCTTGCAGTTTTGATAGTTCAGAAAATTTGTTACGACTTAGATCCAAAGATTTCAGCTTGCTCAGGGCAGATAACTCTGCCAAAAGACAAGCTGACCGAAATGTAAGCACATTTAATTACCTACGAACATCATGATTTCTAAGATTACATTAACCACTAACCACTATTATATGCAGTCATTAAATCCACCAAAAGTCTGAGTTACCTTGTATTGGTATAGAACCATTAAATCTGTTGCCACTCAGGTCCAGCAGTTCCAAGTTTGTCAGATCTTTAAGTTCTGAAAAAAATCCAACATATATAATTATTTACTCAATCTAACAACAGAAATCTTATCAATAATAATCAGTTTATCCATTTAATTACAAAGGGGAAAACATACCTTTAGCAGGAAGAGAGCCACCATAAAAGTTGTTATCCCCAAGAAAAAGAGTTTTGAGTGATATAGCAGAATTAAGAAAGCGAAAGATACTGTTATTGAATCTATTTCTAGAGAGATCCATAATCTCCAGCTTTCTTAATTTCCTTAGGGTTTTATAACCTGCAAACGAGACTCTTTTAAGAATATAACAATGAAAAATCTCGAGAATTTGTCCCTTGTCATCATTTTTGAGTTATTTTACAGAATTTGTCGTAATATAAAATACTTTCAAAATTTTGAAATAATAAAGTAACATATGGTCCATATAACAGTAAACACCAATGCATAACAAAATGATCAAACTAACCACAAGGTGAAATCGAGTAAATACCTTCAACATCATCAAATAAGCCACTGAACTGGTTGTAGTAGTAGTTGTTCCTGGATAAGTTCAGACTACGAATATCTTCAAAAGGATGCAGCAAAGAAAGATTTAGGAGAGAATTCTCTTTGAGGCTTAGTGTTCCAAAGGCAATCTCGGTCACTCGTTTGCTTGTACGATTGCACTTAACTCCCTCCCAACGGCAGCAATCGCTCTTCGTGTTGTAAGTCCAAGTAGGGAGAGCATAGTCGGAATACTCTTCAATAGTAATTGAAATTATGTATTTCACGAACTCCAACAAAGCCTTCCTTTCTTTTTCAACACAGCCTTTGTATCCATGTAGCTGACCTAACACTAATATCACCAATATCAAGTATTTTCCCAAGAAAAACATCCCCTTCATTTTTTTCTAATGATTTGTGATTTTAATGCAAATGCTTCTACCGTTTATATAAATTCAACAAGAAATGATTCTGTATATTCAGAAAAGTCCAAGAGTGGCTTATTGAATATCTCTCTCTAGTTTTCCTCTGACCTCTCTCTAGAAGTTTTCTAAAAACGAAACAGTGTTCGGTGGCAGGTGGTTTCATCACCGCGGGTCACCTCCCTTCTTTTGTCTTTTCTGTTTTTTGCTCTGATGAAATCCGATTGTATTCTTAAGTCTAGTCTCGGGTCATCTTCCGTTTAGCGGATCCTCTTTTCTGGTTGCGGATAATAAAATTTCGATTTATCGGATCTCTTTTTCCGCTGCGGAATTTTCCTTTCTGGCCTGTCCAGATGTAATCCCCTCTTTCGCAAAAATTCTTCATCCCGTTTTGTTTTGATTTGGGTTCTCTTCTTCTTGAGTTATGCCTCATCCTTTTTCTATGAGTTTAAATCTCACTCTTAAAATCTACAAACAATCGAGTGTAGTAGCTCAGATGAAAAGGAAGATAGAAATGTTGGTTTATCTCGATCATTGTATGGAGGATCTAGCAGAGTTGGCATCTTCTTGTTTGAAGATGGTCCAACAAAAAATATCTTCTAATTTGATTGAGTTTTCCCAAAGGTCAATTCACCGGAGATGTTTGAGTCCCAGATTGGAGCGACGGTTATGGCGAAGGAGTGAGTTAAAGAGTGCAAATCTCGGCAACAATGTATGTGTTAAAAGAGTGAGAGAAAGCTCCGCCGGTGATTAGAAGGTCTTGATCGTTAACGGAGCCATAAAGATTGTTGGAGAAGTTGGATCATTCAAGTTGCATGTCACTTTTTTAACACGTGTCTTGTCCTGTAATATAAATCTAGCACATATACGATATGTCTGTTGCCTTTTTAATTATTGTACTCTTTAATTTATTTAGGTTAATGAAAAGTAATGTTGACAAAACAAAAAAAAAATCAGAAAAGTCCAAGTCTCTGTTAATCATTAATCATAACTAGGTCTGGACATTTTAACCTAGACCCGAAAATCCGAACCAGAATCAACCCGAAAATATCCGATCCGAAACCGAACCAAAAATTTATAAGTACTTTTTGGGTCCAAAATTCTTTCATCTGAAAAAACCGGAACCGAAAGGAACCGACCCGAATAGATCCGGATCCGAAAAGAACCGACCCGAATAGATCCGGACCTGAAAAGAATCAACCCGAATAGATCCGACAAAATAAGAACCTATTTGTACCCGATTTAAAAACATGTATATCCAAAACTATAATTTTTATGTTCTATTTTATATATATTATTTTATGATTTACTTAAAATATCTTTTGTTAACAATATATGTTATTATTTTGCAACATTTTAAGTAATATGAAACTTTAAAATGTAAAATTTAGAGTTTAATAACATTTTATTATAATTATTAATAGTTTAATTTAGTTATTTTGTAAATTTTAGATATATATGACAAATATCAACTAAATTGATGGAATTTAGATATTTCATGTTTTTTCATATCTTAAATATCCGAACCCGATGCGGACCCAATATAAACTCAAAAGCTATGGATATTTTATATGTATTTTAATTATTGACCCGAACTGACCCGAACCCGAGAAAAATCGACATGAACCCGAACCAAAATTTTTGTAAGTACCTATTGAGTCTAAAAGGACCCGGACCCGAAAGAAACCGTCTGAATCCGACCCGGAAACCCGACCGCCGAGGCCTAATCAGAACACTCTAAAGTCGTATGACGTACGTTAAGTGAATGATTGCTATAGTTAACTGATAAATGTATGATAAGAGAAGTCAAGGTCTTTGTAGGGAACACTCATAATAAAGGTGTAACAAAGACTTTAGTTGAAATGTCTCCCAGCATTTATGTTGTAAGGTAAGGAAATCAAAAGAAAAAAAAACATAATTCAAGAGATAGAGGAAATGGAGCGAATAAAGGTGAAGATAATGGCGGCAGCCAATTTGGCTACTGGCGAAGATTAATAAAAATAATATCCATTAATACACACGGTGGAACCATAGTGAGACTAGACATGTTATCCCGGACAATCGGTTATGAATTTGACTATGTTCCAAAATTTTTGCATTATTTCAAAATCTCAGATTTATACACCGCGGTAATACAAACACCTACAAATAGATAGACGGACATATGTCAACAGTTTGTATGACTTAAAATGTTATCGAGTTTGGAACCATAGATACAATTTTAAGAACCCTTCGCAATCAAACACTTGCCGATTCCTACACACCACGAGATTAGCAATCGATTTATTTTAAAATTCATTTGTTTAAAGACAGCAAAACAACAAATAGTGTAACACCAACCGGAGTAGCAACTAAAATCAAGTCTTACAAAGGTGTGTACAGAAACAATATCACGTCTTCTTCACAATTCTCTTTATTTCGACATATTAAGCTGAAAATAAAACAGAGACGGTCCATTTTCTCGTCATGATCTTCAAAAGGTTCAATGATACCACCTAGAGTGAAAAACCAAAACAAGTTTAGCTCACGCAATTTGAGCAACATATACAAAAGATTGTAACGAGGTTCCAGAGAGGTGAATTCGAGGGTAATATAGCACCATCAGTGTATGGCTAACATCAAATCTATCGATGTGTCTCAATTAAAAGAAAACTCGAAACATGTGCCACAAAACTAATAACAAGCTTCAAGATAATAACACTTCACTTCGCCTCTAAGAGGATTGCCGATGGGAAATCAATCCAAGTCCCACATTAAAGTTTAGACAAATAATGTCTAATATATAAATAGTATCCAACTTCATTAGTATGAAGTTTTTTGGCAAGTAGCCCAAATGTTTAATAAGGCATTTGATATTTTTTCAATATTCCGGTGATAACCAAAATGTGCTTAAGAACTATCAAAAGCGTGATCACATTCATTACCTAGTGATGGTCTCCGTGGTCACCATGGCCATCCCAGGGGTGCCTCCATCCCTAGTAGTTGCCAAGTAACAAAGATCACACATTTAGCCACCACCATGGAGGGAGTAAGAAACGAAACAAATGAAATAAATAAAAAACTATATAGACGTAACAAAGAGTGAGAGTGTTACTTACCATGACTACAGGACCGTCTTGCTTTGCTCTGTACAGAATCCAGAACCTTTAAAAAATATATCAAGATGATGAGTTTATGATGTGAATGCTAAGAAAAAAAAACAATATCTAGGTGATTGGTTCTTCAAATCATAATCAACTTCAAATCAACATCTACCTTATTGCCTCTAATCCTAAGTTTGACATTCACAAGCTGAAACACGAATTAACATGGATTCGATTCTTCGAAAAATCAATTAAAAGATAGAGATGTACCACATGACGCCGCACAAGCCCTTTCCGGCGACGGTGTGCCACGTCTTCGGAGTTTGCACGGAGACTCCCTTGTATGTCATTCCTCCTCCTACGCCACCCATTTTCTCAAATTCGCTACTGCAATTTCAACTCTTTTCTCCTACCTGAGATTTCGATGCAACCATGTAGCTCGTGACTTTTTTTATTACATGTCTTTTTTACAAGGCCTCAACTAAAACGAGGCCCAATTGAAAGACCAAAGAAAGGCCCATATCTGCAGATTTCATTCGTTTTGCTACTAATTAACAACTTTTTATTCATGAACTGAAAACATATTATTATTTTATTTTATTTTTTGAATAACCGGGAGGTGATTAATCCCCCGGGCCGGCCGGGTGCAGCAGTTAATACCAAGACATGGCGTAAACCCACCTTCCTAATGGAAGTCGAACTAGGGGCAGAAACTCCGAGGGCTAAACTATCTAACACACCGTTGGTAAAAACTTATCATCTCCCACAACTCATTGTACCGGTTGATTGGTTATCATTTTGTTATGTGTTTGTGGGTGGTAAAAGTTAGCGTTTTACAATATTACAACAACAAAAAGGAACATTTTCTTACGTTTTGTACTGCCAGTCTCTCAAAATCTAAAACTGTTGTTTTAAAATGCAGTGTATGCGGACTAATTTCTTAATTTCAAAACCACCATATACAGGAGAATTTAAAAAAAAAAAACAATATTTTCAACCACTTTAGTTCCGAGTTAAGTAGCGCTCTGATTTGTCTAAGCTAAGCCCTGGAATAGCAGCACCCATCCATCACCTGGTTTCCAATATCAGGTCAATTCTTCAAAGGACAGGAGCTACCAGAGACAAGTCTGACCTTAACTGTCGTCTTCATCAGCATTCACGCCACAAAGAAAAGGGTTGGTCATGGTTGCGTAAGAATATAAAAAAGGTTTACACTTGCTGCTCCTTCCTTTTACATAGAGAGCGGAAGAAGCATCCTCCGCTTCTTGTTCCTAGCTATTCTCGCTTGCTTTATAATTTTCATACAGAAGAGCAAAAGCAAGCTGACACAAACCAGGATGAATGCTAGTTGCAACCGCCTGAAGAACAAGGATACTGCTGAACACACCAGGAGTAGTAAGATCACCAGCTCCCAAATGACAAAGACCACGACATGGACCCTGGAACAAAAGCAAATGACACGAATGTCATAACTACCACAAGTAACATGTCACAAAGCCTACAACAATAGAATCAAGATGGCAGTGAACTCAAACACACAAGAAATTAATATGAACGTTTTATTCATTACCGAACATAAGCAAGAAGGACATAATTATGAATCACATAATGTCAAGTTCATGTAATGAAACCCTTTAACATCGTGTTCGTGTTGGACGCAGATCTCAAATCTTTTGATTGTATAGTTTTCGAACCTGGAAGATGAGAAATTGGAGGTGGAAGAGAAGAAAGAGACGGAGGCCCAATCATGCTTTGAACGAATCTGATATTCCCTGAGCTGCTCCGCTAGATTCGATCTCGTTATCATCGCTTCCTCCAAACACGAGATGCAGGTAGAGGAATCTCTCAAAACAACCTCTCACTCTCCGTGTCAACAATAATCGGGTCGGGTTATAGATTGGATCCGTATTCATAGGCCTATGTTGTGTGTATTGGGCCTTTTGAAGTAACTCGTTAAGGATCTCTATTTAATTAGCCCTTTTAGCGGCAAGCTGATATCCACTTAGTCATTGGAGACTTGACAAGTTAACATGAAAGCTTTTTTTTCATTTCACGGTTGATTTTATTTAAAATGGAACGTTTTGAAATATTAGCAATGTATATATCCAGTCCCGTGTCCCATCCATATAAAGTGAGTGATAAACATCGTTGAATATTCCTGATTTGACAGCATTAAGGTAAATATCACGTCCACAAAACGCAGACGGGCGGTGATTCAGGTGACAAGCACAAATAGAAGAAGAAAAAAACAAGCAAGTGATGCGCACTCAGAGCACTTTAGTCACTTCTTTTATGCTAAATTAGAAGTTTATAAAATTGTTCGCACTATTTTAAAATCTACACTAATTTCTCGTAATATATTACCAGGCAAGTTGGTTTTATCACGAAAATGTCGGCTACAAGATAGTGAGATACCGTCTTGCTATCACCAAAAATATAAAACTCAAAGAATAAGGACAAAAGAAGACGACCATTGTTGTAAATGTAGTGTTGGGGAAATACTTCTGTCATTATTACTGTCGACCAGAAGGTCCATATATATACAAGGTATTAGACCGTCATAAGGTCATGTTTATCCTAACAAGATAAGGATAAGGATAAACATTATGTTACAGATATACATAGAATATATACTAGATAAACACATAGTCTCTGGTTGTCTTTATCATGTCCCGGATTGGGTCTGCAGTACGGGCTGGTCCATGGTCGATCATCATTTGGTTTATAACACTCCCCCTTGATCGACACATCCGGTACAGGTTCGTTGCATGCTTAATGTTGCCTCATTAAAACTTCTCCTGAAAAACCCCAAAACCAATGTGGCAAAATGGGAAACCAAGGACAGGAAAAAGAGTACAACACATGAACTCCCCCAAATGAATGCATCACTGTAGTAGACGCATTCCCATCTGGTATCCGAGTCTTCTTGAACGTTGAAGTTGCCTATGACTTGGTGAAGATGATCAGCTGGATTCTCCTTGAATGAACTTGTAAGTCTTAGATGAACTGATGGTGCTTCAAACGGTGCTCGGATGGACTTTATAATCTGCAATAAAACTTTACTTACAGGTCCTTTTTCATGTCCCACGGATTCTCTTCGGTTATATGGCTTTCCCAAAACATGGACATTCAATATATATTGAGTCATAGACCCAGAACACATAACTTTACTTCATATCTTTCGTTCATTCGGACTTATATCTCTTCGTATGTGCCAATGGCTTTATCCATTGTAACCAATCATTCTTTATTTTCTTTTGTCGATCCATGTTGAGCTATAGACCTTGTCTATATTCGTTCATAATCATGAGTGTCTAAGGTCATACCATCAATAATTATTTGCTGCAATGAAACTCATCACACAATGAATTCGCAGTCATAAACTCATGTCCTTTTGATATCTTGCATATTTCCATTATCTTATCCATTCGTCCATGTGCATTTTGATCATATAGACTAGGATTTAGCCATGTTTAGGTTACATTTTGCATACATGAGTCTCT
>NC_027753.1:26523829-26525635 GCF_000695525.1 Brassica oleracea var. oleracea
TTATGGGTTTTAGATGAGTTTTCGATGATACCTGAAAACTTTTGATGGGTTGATCGGTCTATCAGTTAGAGATCTTCCTGGTTAGCTGATGGATTGCTCGGAATTATTGTTTTTGTTGCTGCTTGTTAGGATAGGAGACTGGTATATGATTGAGAGAGATTTTGGTTTCTGGAACAAATTTTCCGCCTGTATTGTAGCTGAGCGTGAGGGCGCGTCCGAACTCCGAGTGATGCGGGGTTAGCGGCGTTGGCTTCGTCTCGTCAGGAGCTTTAATTTGGTATCTGGCTCGTCGTCTGAATCCACCGGAGTTGAGGGATAGAGCTGTTTGAAGTTCGTCGGGATTTAGGGTTTTTACTGCTCGGATTTATTTTTGGTTTTAGGGTTAGGGTTTATGAGAGCAACGTCGTGCTGATAAGGTGTTGTAAATGAAGTGTTGGGGAAATACTTCTGTCATTATTACTGTCGACCAGAAGGTCCATATATATACAAGGTATTAGACCGTCATAAGGTCATGTTTATCCTAACAAGATAAGGATAAGAATAAACACTATGTTACAGATATACATAGAATATATACTAGATAAACACATAGTCTCTGGTTGTCTTTATTATGTCCCGGATTGGACCTGCAGTACGGGCTGGTCCATGGTCGATCATCATTTGGTTTATAACAACCATCTTGTTTTTTCTTTCTTTTTGCCAAGATATTTCAAACTCTAGATCTTGCTCTTGCAAATCTCTTTTCATTTATATGATACTTATAGTTTAGCAAAAGAAAAAAAAAAAAGACGACCAAGTAAAGAATTGAAAAGATGGTTTGTTTGATATGTGTGTTGCTAATGTCACGGTTCGCAAAACGTCTAGCTTAAAATTTAAGACGAGAGATACGAATGATATATCTTTTGGTAAAATACGAATGATATGGCACGTCGTATTCATCCTTTAATGGAACACGGTCCATTGGTTATTTTAGACGAATTTTAGGAGATGATGCATCCCTGAATCCTGATTAACATCTGTCCTTTTTAATATTTTAATTTCGCTTCTCAAATATGTTGAAAATGACATCCCATCATTAACATATCTCGTTATGTTTTAAAAGTAATAGAAAAATGTATATTTATTCATAACATATAGATTTCTTATATAAGAGATTACACCGTCATAAGTAAATGAAAAGATTACAAATCATAATCTCTTGGTTATAAGCCATCCACAATC
Organism: Brassica oleracea var. oleracea; assembly: GCF_000695525.1. Lineage (NCBI taxonomy): Eukaryota > Viridiplantae > Streptophyta > Magnoliopsida > Brassicales > Brassicaceae > Brassica > Brassica oleracea. The sequence goes on from NC_027753.1 coordinate 26,525,051, forward strand.
TAGTTCATAACACTCTCCACTGGATGTCATAACCATTTAGAGCTTGTAATTTGCCTTAATATTGCCTCATTAAAACCTTACCAGGAAAATCCAATTGGGACAATACCATGGTGAAGGAAAAAAAGTACAACACACATTATTCCCCTTGATTTGGACATTACTCCCCTTGATTTGGACATTACTAAAGATCCCTTAGACCTCTCCAATTTTCTGCAATCCATGGGTGATGAAGATCTTGGGCAAAATATGCTTCGTCCTCGAACATGATAGTTGGTTCTTCTTTACCATCGGCCATACCACAATCTGATCGAACATATTGAGTCATCGACCTCAAATACACAGAAAATCTTGGATGATGTTGTTGTGATATGCGTGTATCACCATGTGTAAAACATAACCTGTTTGAAAACAAATCAACAAAACCAAATAACCCCTCTTTGAGCTAGTTAGTATAAAATAAACCAAAATCAAAGGCTTCTTCATCGTCCTTCTTATGGACCAATCAGATCAGTGTCTAAAACAAGACTTCTGCATCATCCATCTCAGGACTAAATGGACTTCTTTATCGTCCACCTTTGGACTGAA
>NC_027753.1:26526336-26526908 GCF_000695525.1 Brassica oleracea var. oleracea
TTCCAGACATGATATAATCGATTGAGATTCATTATTATTAGGACATTTAATACTTTGCAGGTTGGCGTCTCAAGCTACATTGTTTGGTACCTGTACCTTAGAGTCGGCCGGCCTTATCTCCATGTCTGGGATGGTTTCCTTAGTAACCTCGGATATGGATTTTGATTATCATTCTCTGCACCTTTCTTTTGTTTTCGTGGATTCTAATCTTTTGGAACCTATTTGGTCTACCACGTTTCATACGTTCTCTAAACTCTATAGCAACTTGACTGTGTCTCTTCTTGGACATCAAATTCGTTGGTGCTTTACAAGCTGGTTTATATATGACTTAGTCATTCTTTTTCGGGTCAGCAAATATGTCTGGCATTTGATTAGCTAGCTTTGTAAATGTATAATCTTTGGACGTCTATTTCACATTCTTTAATCCAAGGATCTTGCCAAGACATTGATGGTTGATTCCATTCTCTTTCTTTTACCATCCTTCTACCAGCTTTCTTTCTCCTCTTGGTCTTAAAATAATTCGTGTACCTGACCTCAAATATAATCACCCATAGTTGGCTCAAAGTACTTTA
>NC_027753.1:26527138-26528138 GCF_000695525.1 Brassica oleracea var. oleracea
GACATGTATTCACCAGTATTATCTAGACATATAGTCTTTATGAAAAAGGGGCCGTAGCCATTTTACTGGTGATGGTCTAATGAGTTTCCCTTGTGTACATGCTACACACATGAGATTCTTTGGGATAACTCTTCTTATCTTTTAATATGTGCATTTTGAATATCAATTTTTGCATCATGTTTGGACCAGGATGCCCAATCCGGTCGTGCCATAAAGTGTATATTTTCGCAGGCTTTTAGCCTCTATCATACTGATCTATGCATAGTCTAGGTCAGTAGAGAATGCAGGTATAGTCTTTAGGACTTATTATGAGCTTGGGCGATTTTATACATATATCTGAAGGAACTCTTTGTTTCCTTCGCCCATTGTCCTAGCCATAGTCTTCTTTCAGACTAGCTATATCTGCTTTAGTACTTATATTGGTGTTTTTTAAGTGTACTCATATAGAAATATCATTCATTCATTTAATCTAAGCAGACAATGTAATAGAAACAAATTCAAGGAGATAAAAATCAAAGAAAGCATACAAGCAAAGCAATCACACAAGTTTGATGTCGAAATCAGATTATCAACTTGATTCTTTTAGGCAATAATAAGTCTCATATTCCATAAGATCATTTTGATAATGTTCGAAATTATTTTCACCATCTTTATAGACCAAGTGGGTTTCAGCATTCTTATATCTTAGCTCAATGGTTCCCCATTCCACATCTATGGCATACTGATTTGGTCGAGCTTTGTGGTTTAACGGATATACCAAGGCCACTGCCTTGACCATGGCTCAAATTGGGTTGATACCCACGGCCTCTGCCATAGTGATTCCCACGATCAAATGTTTTATAGTGTCCATGGCCACGGCCTTTCCACCCTCCACGGCCATGGCCGTGTGGTCTATCATTCTGGACGTAGTTACCATTTTTTTTTCTTTTTGCGGCCTTATTGGTATCAGGTAATGGGGTTAATCCAGGAGGTCTCAATTCACTGTTTCTCATCAGTAATC
>NC_027753.1:26528183-26533074 GCF_000695525.1 Brassica oleracea var. oleracea
CGGACTTATAGTCCTGGATTCTGGGATTCCTCCAAGATTTGGTAATAACACCGTTCTTTGGTGATCATATCTCGATTTTTTAACTCTGTCCAAAGGTCTAGAGGATTCTCTATAGTCATATACTGATCTTTGAGACTCTTAATAAGATGATGGTCAATAATTAATATTGCCTTGTATCAATCTTTCTCATTTGGTATTATCCTTTTGTGATTCATTCACCAAGTCCTTTGACTTTAGGATAAACTCAGTATCCAGTGCCCATTTCAAATAATTATCTCATGAGAGATTTAGGGCAGCAAAATCCAAGTTGATTTTCGACATCTCAAATCATATATCAATCAATTTTAGATCTCATAAAATATTTAACATACGGCCATAAACAAAACATGCTATCAAGTCAATACATTTCTAATAAGCAAACAAGCCACATGGCTAAAGGTGATATAATGCAATAAGGCCACACAGCCAAAGTGATATATGATGCATAATAAGTCACACAGATTTATCAAGCAAGGGTATCGACCAAACAAGCAATTTCTATATGTTTTCATGCGGCCATATGGTTATAATACAAACCTAGCATACTGATTCTATATGTACAGGAGTGGAATTATGGAACCTCAATTTAAAACAAACAAATCATGCAAAGGTGATAATAATCAGATCATGCGCATAACATAAACATGTTGGTCAGGATGATATATGATGCAAACTGGCCACACGACCAAGTAGATATAATGCACTCATTCTTAGCAATCAGATTCTATATGTGCAAGGGTAATATTAAAACATTCAATCAAGGTTTAGCAATTAATCAATCAGTTTCAGGTATGAGATTTAGCTATACTAACAATCAGATTCAATTAGGTTTTATCAAGACTAGCAATTGGATTAATAATCAAAAATAATCAAACGGATTCAAGCATTACACAATTTAGGGTTTTGATCCAAAAATAGGGTTTCAATCATGAAAAACCAAAACAATCACGTTCAAGGCTGATTCTATCAATTTTATTAATCAGTTTCAAGGCTGATATTTATCAGTTTCAAGGCTGATATTAGCAAGATGGAATCAAGCAATCTGATTTTAGGAATACGCAAGTTAAGGTTTATGGTTTCAATTCGAAATTAGGGCTTTATCAATCAATCAGCTTCTAGCAAATAATTTTAAACCTCAGAACAATCTATTATATCATGAAACTATCAACCTAGTATAATATGAAACCTCAAAACATTCAATTCGGATTATGCAATACACGGATTCTATTTTAGGGTTTATCAATTCGAATTAGGGTTTATATTATAACAGATTATAACATGCAATATGAAACCTCAAATCACTCAATCAGGTTATAAGAACTATCAATCTTTACTCACACAGATTTAAACCTCAAAGAAACATTCAATCTCAAATAAAACAATCCATACACACGTAATTTAGGGTTTACATATTTTAGGGTTTCACTTTGAACATTAGTTCATTCGATTCTGGGTTCTTAGAGTTTAGGTATACCTTAAACCTTTGATGGGTTGAATGGACCACCAAGAGAATGAGCTTACGTAGACTGGTACAAATTGGAACCTTACGCGGACTGGTCCAAACTGTTTAATTCCCTTGCAGTCCGCGAGCTGAGATCGGGTACGAGTTGAGATCGAAAGTGATTAGGGTTTATCGATAGAGAGAGAGATCGATGGAGATTCAGATAGAGATCGAAAACTTAGCTTAGGTTTAGCTGATCGGGATCGTTGGTACGCGAGCTGGTACTTGCAGTCAAAGAACTCGTAGATCTGGAACAGTTTGATCACAGACTGGAACATGCTGATCGTACAATCTGGAATAGTTGAGGCGTACTGAAACTTGCAGAGATCAGTCCACAGATCGATTTTGTTGAGATCAGTGGTCGAATACAGATCAGGGTCATGGTCAAAGAGAGGTGATCGATGGAGATTAGGGTTTTAGCAATGGAGAGGGACTTAGGGTTTATGGTCGATATTTTAGCTTAGGGTTTTAGAGATCAATTGTGCTGATAACGTGGTTTCAGAGATCAATCGTGCTGATAACGTGTTATAAAAGTAATAGAAAAATCAATATTTATTCATAACATAGAAGTTCCTTATATAGGAGATTACACCGTCATAGATAAATTGAAAGAGTACAAATCATAATTTCTTGATTATGAATCATCCACAATCTGGTTCATAACACATTATCTATTTAATTTTTGAAATCCAAGCAACCTTATGTAGAAAATGACATCCGTCATTAACATATCTCGTTATGCTCAATTGTTTCCTCTTGGTTTCATTATCTACACAACTTAATATATCTGTTGTTCAAAAACAAAAAGCACAACTATATTTCTACGAATGTAATAAAATAATATATATGTATGCGGAAAAAATAGTAACGTTCTCAAAATATTCTATTTGTTATAAATTATGGAGTGAATTGCCATTAACCAAGACAAGAGGAGAAAGCCCGTCGGCCACATCTAGGCCCAGCCGCGACCGTGACCAAGAGGAGAGAGATTCGGTCGTCTGAGGAGAGAGAGACAGTCGGTTTAGACCGTCTTAGGATTAGGACGTTTTCCTTTTCTTGTTATCTTTAGTTTTCCTATTTCCTGTTGGATTAGGATATGTATACTTTCCATTTATCTTCATCTTGTAATCCTTATATAAAGGAACCCCCTTGATCATTAATAAGAACACAGAGAAATATTCAGTCTCTAAACCCTCTATTTACAACACGTTATCAGCACGATAGACTCCAAAACCCTGAGACAAAACCTAACCTAAAATCCGTCACACATAAACCCTAATTCAGGCGCAACTTAAAATCGATATATCTCTCAAACCCCGAGGAACCACACGACGAGCCACATATCAAATTGAAGCTCTTGACGATACGAATCCATCAGCGCAAACCGTTCATCGATCCAATCTTAGAAGCGGCCACAATCGCAGAAACAATACGTGTCGCCGTTTTACCTTTGGAACCCCCATCCGCGACCAGACTCCAAACCATCCGATCCCGATCAGACGCGTCTCGCCTTAGCTCGCGACCGTTCCAGCTCGCGTTCCAGCTCGCGTCCGTTCGAGGTTCTCTTGGTGGTCCGGGTTCTACAATCTGCAAACAAAAGGTAACTCTAATTCTGAGAACATGAATTGAACCTGATTGTTTGTAAAGATTGAAACCCTAAAACTAATCTCTAAGATGAAAGCTTTAGGATAAATAGATCAAACCCTAAAAAAGTAAATCGGAGCTCGAATAAGTCCGATCCCCAAAACCATAATTCGAGATTGATCCATTGATCAATTAAAATCAAAGTCTTAATGATTTTGAATCTCAAATCAAACTCCCTTGATCAAAGATCAAAGTTTTCGAAATCCCCTAAAACCTAATTTGGAAAATCGGTTTTAATTGTTTGATTTGAACCTTGATTGTTTGTTTGATCACCTAGAAACATTGCTAGGATTGTTTAAACTCGAATCTGAATTGTTTGACTTGTTTAAACTAAAAACTTGATAAGTTCTTGATTACATCATCTCGTGGCCGTGTGGCCTTATTGCTTTCATACCCGAATTTGATCATACCTGATTGATTGCAATTGAACCTAGATATTACTCTAAGGATGACATTGAATTGAACTAAATAGCCGTGTGGCTCCTCCTTGGCCGTAAGGCATATACCTTGGCCGTGAGGCATTGTTTAAACTTTTAAATGTTTAAAACCCTTAATCTCGTTTGAAATTCCTAAAGGCCTTGAAAGCTTAAATCTCTCATTACTTAAAGCTTGAAAGATTGATTTAAAGAATTTACATATTGAATGAGAGTTAGGTTGCTAAATTACTTGATTCTAAAACCTAATAGTTATGCAACTAAGCAATAGGATTGAATACACTTAGATTAATAATCTCGTTTTGTATATGGCCGTGTGGCCTAATACATTACCCACACTTGCGGCCTTGTGCCCTTGATTGATTAAAAGCCGTGTGGCTTAGTGCATATCAAAGTGACCGTGTGGCCTAGTATCTGGATGGTTATATAAACCGGATTGCATCATGAACTAATATTTAGGATTGCTGTATCACACCAAGATGGCCGTGAGGCCTAAGCGTCACAATACTTGACCGTGTGGTCCAAGTATCATAGATAGACTTATGAAATCATATGCACTGATTATTTGAATTGGTTGCAAGAATTCTAAATCAATGAATTGATTGATAATATGATTTCAGATGCCGAGATTTGAACCCATGGATTATGTCATTCTAAATCTCTCTGGAAATAATTATCTAGAATGGGCAATGAACACTTCAGTTACCCTGAAATCAAGAGGACTCGGAAGGAGTATCATTCAGGGTGATTATGAACCTAGAAGTGAAAAGTTAAGAGCCATTACAATAATGCGCCATCATTTCGCTAAGGAACTGAGAAATCAGTATCTACATATTGAGAATCCTCGTGACCTTTGGACAGAATTAAAATCCAGATACACTATGGTATTATTACCAAAGGTCAAACATGAATGGATGAGTCTCAGATTCCAAGACTTTGAGACAGTGGCCGAGTTTCACTTTGCCTTTTCCAAAATCGTGTACCAACTGAGATTATGTGGAGAAGAGGTAACAGATAATGATTGTCTATTCAAGACATACTCCACATTCCATCCAGAAGATTTGTTGTCAAAACATATCTACATAGAAAGAGGTTCTACCACTTACAATGACCTGATCTCTTACCTAACGGTGATTGAGAATGACAAGGTACTAAAGAAAGGCAGTGAGATGAAATATCCTGAGGAAATGGATCAAGTTGAATCCAAGGCAGCCGTGTCCAATGCAATAGATGGACAGGCCGGCTTATCTATTTAACTAAAAGGATCTCGACA
>NC_027753.1:26533780-26549511 GCF_000695525.1 Brassica oleracea var. oleracea
TGCGCAGCTACACATCTAAGGTACCAAACCATGTAGTCTTGGGACGCCAAGCTACTAGGTTACAAAGGTCCTGGACAATAAGATCTCAAATCTATAGATCATGTCTGGAACATAATGGAACCACATGAAAGTGTCGACACACACACATTTGTATAAAGATACATAAAGTTATAGCACTTGAACATAAAGAGATGAACGAGGATCATGAACCCACGAAAGAGTACTCATACAAATCATGAAAGATCATAGAGATTAGAAAAGATAAAACGTGGAGGTTCAAAGTATCTAAAGAAGTGATGGGCGTATTGGCCATATACAGAAACGCCATCCTATAAACCAGTGAAATAGATGGATCTTGTGAGATAAAGAAACCGTGAGAGATGTACATGATGTAAAGATGTTCATGTTTTCCTACTTAACAGCATTAAATCATAGCTTGTTACACAAGGTACTCACAGAGATCAAAGGAACAGATTATAAGGAGATAAACTCCTATGTGGTGGATGCTGCTACAGATTTTCGAAATAGCAGCATATGGATCACTGGATAAGATGAAAGAACAACTTTGTTCCTAAGCTGATTCATGGACTGAAAAGCAGCTGCATATAGTATGTAAAAGAAAGCGATCACGCATGATCTTGGAGTTGTATAAAAGACATTCCAATAACAGTCCATATACATTTGAAATCCCTTGTGTTTGTACTAAACCTAAAGGAGGTTAGTAGACTGATACATAACGTATCTGTAGGCGTCCGGTCCTTCGACTAAAGACGTCCAGCCCTTAAGTTAAAAGGCATCAGGCTTTCAGCTAAAAGCGTCCGGCCCCTTCTACTAAACGGCGTCCGGCTCTTAAGCCCATCGGCCATACGTCCGGCCCTTCAGCTTAAGGCGTCCGTCCTTTCATTTTGATCACGGGCTAGTAGAAAAGATCAACCATCAGGTTGCAATCCGACAATCAGATCCCTTAAGGATCTGGCATAGCAGAATAGTCTGCTGCTGTATAAACTCCACAAAGTTTTGTCGTAAGGATAAGAGGAGATGTTTAATCTATCCTTACCTGTCGGATATAAAGTATTGTAGTCCATAAGCTCGTGAAAGCCGAAGTCCATGACCTAATTATGTATACTTAGCGTGTGATATGATCCACATCAACTGAGGTCATGAGACGCCATCATCATCATTAAGATAGGAATGCAAAGAATAATGAATACGACACCTAAGGCAAAGAAATCGATGTCCACATCCATGAGAGTGTTCGGCTACAGAGCCATAATAAGAGATTATAAACTCACAGCAATGATCATTGATCTTGAACACTCATGAGACAAGTAGTGGACATGTATAGACGAGGTCTATGACCCAGACATGGATCAGCCAGATTGAAACATGGTCGAATGGTAACCATAAATCGTCAAAGAAAAGAGTTTGACAGTAGACAAACACGTCTAGACCATGGACATATGCAAACACAATTTGCAAAGACCCAATAGTCATCTCCGAGGACAATGTGATTCACATTGCTTAGCACATATGCTTTACCGGGACATTCGCAAAGGACATGAGAAACGACCTAAGAAGTCGAAGTGGTCTAATTACGGTTCAGTAATGAAACTGGTTGATTACTCTCATTCTATACATATAGGAAATATCACGCACCAAGATGCGTAGAATGTAGAACCGACACTGAGGTTCACATCAGGGGGAGTAGTGCGTGTTGTACTCTTTTTCCTTCATCATGGTTTTGTCCCACTGGGTTTTCCTGATAAGGTTTTAATGAGGCAACATGAAGCGTACTACAAATCTTGTATGGTTATGGCATCCAAGGGGGAGTGTTATAAATCATGGAGTGGATTGCCATTAACCAAGACAAGAAGAGAAAGCCCGTCGGCCACATCTAGGCCCAGCCGCGGCCGTGACCAAGAGGAGAGAGAGTCGGTCGTCTGAGGAGAGAGAGACGGTCGGTTTAGACCGTCTTAGGATTAGGACGTTTTCCTTTTCTTGTTATCTTTAGTTTTCTTATTTCCTGTTGGATTAGCGTATGTATACTTTTCATTTATCTTCATCTTGTAATCATTATATAAAGGAACCCCCTTGATCATTAATAAGAACACAGAGAAATATTTAGTCTCTAAACTCTCTATTTACAAGACATTTGTTTTTCTCTTCAACAAGGTTCTTGCAACGTGGCACCAGTCAATAAGTCAAGAGGACCGACATCACCGACAATACGTCTTTTACGCCAACCACTACACGTTTTTGGGTCCTACGCAAGGACGAACTCCCATGCTATATTGACACGTGCCGATACTTCATTGCTTAATATCACTTTTCTCTGCCTTTTTATTTTTATAATCTACTTTCGTATTACCGGCATTGTCCATCGTCCTATTTCTGGGATTTGCAATTTCATCCCTACGGTTTTGATTCTGTATCAAGAATACCCGAACTTCCAAGGATTTTTAGATTCTTTAAGACTGTATGAATTTGATAACTAGCAGTAATTTTTTAAAAAAGTAAATGCCTATATTAATCTGTTATTCAAAAGTCCAAACCAGGTAGTTTTTAATTTAGTTTTTAATTTTTCCAAGTCCGTCCAATTACCTATCTCATCCAATATTTTATTTGTCGATTTTAATTATTTATTGAAGTTATTTAAGAATGGCCACCCACATCGTATGTAATACATTGAATTCTTCTCTACTCCATTTAAAAAGAGCATGATTATTGGGGGTTCTTAGAGTGAGGTTCTTACCAGAATATAAGACGGTTTTAAGAGCCGGTTTTTAACTTTTTTAGTTAAAAGTTAAAAGACGGGTTCTTATATTCCGATAAAAACTTCATCCTAAAAACCCCCAATAATCATGCTCATATTATCTGTTTTTTAAGACTGTTTTAAACTTTTAATGTAATGACGAGTAGAAGAGGCCATAAAAACGAAAAACAAAAGAGATGGGACCATTTTTTAATTTATCTATAATATATTCTTAAAATTAAAAATGATCATAGAGCGTGAACTCCCTGTCGGTCCTCCTCCCACTATAAAACGCACTTTCACTCATCCCATTTCTCAACATCTCTATCATTATCTCGAGTGTTATTAGCTTTTGAGTTTGAAACTTACATTGATCGTTGTTTCGATTTTCCTTTTTCTTATAAACCGACCAAATCTTGATCTAAAAAACTATGGCAGAGAAACCAAGAACGTGCATGAGCATGAAGTGCCAAAGGTAGCAACGGAGGAATCATCTGCGGAGACGGGAGAGGTTACAGATCGTGGTATGTTCGACTTCTTGAAAAAGAAGAATGAGGGAAAAAAATCAGAAGAGACGATCAACTCAGCGTTCGAGCAGAAGGTTCAGGTTTCTGAGCCGGTCCCTGAGGTTAAACACGAGGAAGAGGAGAAGAAGCCTAGTCTCCTTGAAAAACTTCACCGAAATGACAGCTCTTCTAGCTCCGTAAGTGTTATATTGAACATTCAGAACAATATAGAATATATATATATATATATACGGTATTAGATGTGATCTTTTGATGATATATATAACGTGACCTAACTATATATATTTGAACTCGGCAGTCAAGCGAGGAAGAAGGTGAAGATGGTGAGAAGAGGAAGAAGAAGAAAAAGGATAAGAAGAAGACTGCTACTGAAGGAGAGGTGCAAACAGAGGAGGATAAGAAAGGGTTTATGGACAAGCTCAAGGAGAAGCTTCCAGGACACGGAAAGAAACCCGAAGATGACTCAGCCATTGCGGCTGCACCGGTTGTTGCTCCTCCTGTGGAGGAAGCGCATCCGGCTGAGAAGAAGGGGATCTTGGAGAAGATTAAAGAGAAGATTCCAGGATACCACTCAAAGACCGATGAGGAGGAGAAGAAAGGTGATCACTGAAAACATGAATACTAATAATGATGAGAGACATGGTGTGTTGTTTCTGATGGATGATTATCATCTTTTTTCTTTTGTGCTGTTGAAGTTTGTTGGCTTCTTTATAGTTTATTTCACAGTTTCCCTATTTTTCTCTTTGTTGTGTGTTTAGTGTATGGTTTGTATTTTGAAGTTATGAATATTTCCATTCCTTTTAGTTTTCTAGAGAATAGGATAATAATCTAATGTCCCTTTGTATATTATTCAACCATTGTTCCTAGACGTGTATGCATGACCCCAACTTGACTAGCAGTTTTCTTTTTTTTTGATCAAACCAAACTTGCATTTATCTTTTAAACTCCATTAGAGGAGGATACAGCAAAGCTACAAAGAGCAAACCAAAATGATAAACTGATAAAATAGAAGATAGAATTGATACAAATCACAAAAAGAAACCATAAGAATCGCATGACAACGATTTCATAAGCTTCTTGAATAATTGTACCAAGTGTAACCCAAAGGATCACATACACTAAATCACCAGCAGAGGAGAGCATTAGCCGGGAGGAAGATCTTTTAAGTACCGGCAACTCTTTGTCTTCCAATTCACTCCATAAAAGAGGAAATATTGGGAAGAGACACAGCTCCAAACAGGAGACAACCGGGAGAACACTACCCGTCAAGATCATATTCAACAGGTAACATATGTCAATAAGTTTTTCTTCCAGCTGCCACAAAGAAGAGAAACACAAGATAACATCACCAACAACCAGACTGAATACAATAAAAAACCTACATATTGCAGGAAGAAATCGCTATGAGGCGACAAAGGTAGAACTGAAGGAAACTAACTAAAACCATTGACCCCAAATTCAAAGTTCCCCATACAACTCACATTCCAACCAATTCAAAAGAATAAAGGTAAGCGGAGAGAGAGGAACTATGATGAACCTGGAGAACTGTAACAGGAGGGTGGAATGGAAGGTCGGGACATGATATGAGAATAGACCCTTCCACGAGCTGACAAGGAGACGACCTGCACACAACAGGAAATAAGTGTCCACATGCGAAGGGAGAGTCACTGAAGGACACAAGAGGGAAGCCACCAACACAAAGCTTTGTCGCCATAGTTGAACACGGGAGCATTAAATCGAGGGTTTGGCTAAGAGCTTGAAGAGAAGGCTTGGCTGACGTGACGAGGATTCGAAGAAGAGCAAGGAGATAGACAGCGTCTGGAGGGTCTGGAGGTTCCGGTGGAGCGGCGGGAGAGAGAGCTTCAAGCGGAGGATATTCGTACGGCGGCGGATCTGGAGGAGGTTTGAAAAACGGCAAAGTTTTGATTAATTAAATGTTTTTTTCTACTCTTATTATTTTTTGATCATTTGTATCTTTTTATAAAAAAAACTTTGAATCACTAATAACAAATAATTTATAATTTAAAAAAAAAATCAAGGCAAAGTTTAAAGTTTAAAATTTAACTATTAAGTTGTCAATATTTGTTCAAAGCATTTATCAAAAAAATTGTTCAAAGAAAATTTCAGAATTAAAGTATTTATGTATTTTATATGGTATATGGTATATAGTTAATTTAAAATGATATATATATATATATATTTAATTTTAATATTTATTAAATGAGTCTTCATACTTATATGATTTTGTAATCATTATATTTATATGATTTTGTAATAATTTGTATTTTGTCACAATAGAAAAATTTAAACCATGGTTCACGAAAATTTTAATGTTAGACTTTTAACAGTTTTAGTAATTTATAGTCGTTTTTTAAATTCAAAATGTAACATATACGGAAAAAAATAAATGTATATTACATGGTTAATGTGGTTGTTTAATTTATTTTAATAAGTTAAAATTGAAAAAATGATAGAGGATATACTATTTTTTATCAAAATTTTATTATTCAAAATCATTAATTGTCATATATATTTTAATCACATTAGGCAATTCCGTAATTTTTATTTAAGGAAAGAATGAAGAACATTGCTAATTAATTTATTGTTATTTTAATAAAAACTTATTATATATTTTGATGGACCAATTTATTTCTCTAGAGATTCTAAGAATCATTGTGGTGCTGACACATGACTACTTCAAATGTTGTAATGTTTCTCTTTTAATATAGACTTATTCTTGGGTTCATCCCCTACGTTGAACCTCTAGGTTCACCAACCAATAGAATTGTGTTATTTTAAATTTGATATCTTTTAAAAAAAGAAACAAAATATTGTCAAATTATATTATCTTTTTAAAATTAAAAGGTAAAAATAAATAAATAAAAAATAGTAGTAATTACAAAAAAAAATATTTTGTACGTCGTCAGCAAAACATTAAACCCTAAATCCTAATCCCTAAACCCTAAATCCTAAACCCTAAACCCGTGGGTAAACCCTAAACTCTATGATAAATCTTAAACTCTAAATCAAATTCACTTAACACTAAAACATTCAAGGGTTTAGGGTTAGGATTTAGGGTTTAGATTTTTAGGGTTTAGTGTTTTTATTTAGAGTTTAGAATTTATCCAAGGGTTTAAGGTTTACCCAAGGGTTTAGAGTTTCCCCAAGGGTTTACGGTTTAAGATTTAGGGATTAGGATTTAGGGTTTAGTGTTTTGCTGACGACGTTAAAAAGATTTTTTTTTAATTCTTTTTTCTGTAACTACTTTTTTTAAAAAAAAAACTTAATATAGTTTACCAATATTTTGTTTCGTTTTTTAAAAGATATCGAATTTGAAATAATGAAATCCTATTGGTTGGTGAACATTGAGGTTGACCCTAGGAGGTTCACACTAGGAGGTTCACACTAGGAGGTGAACCCAAGTAACTCTTTAATATATAGGGGATGTTGTAAAACTATAAACTTATTAATGTTCATCATATTGTATTTAATTATATTAAATATTTCGTACAACATATAGTGTTGCAAAATATATGTGTCATATTAGGAAGTATAAATAACTATGATCATTAATGAATTTCTAATTAACAATTAAATGATAATGGCATTGCAATGTAATTATAGATGAAAACCAATGGTATAGATAGTATAGATATGCTAAATCTGCTAGTTTTGATAAGAACAAATGAGATCAGATCAATTATACACCATCTTTAGTTAATGTTCTCAGTAAGAGTATCATTTGGCAGTGTATAATTTTAGAGGGGGGAAATCTCTGGTGAACTGGCTTTGACCAATTGACCTTCGTAAGTCATGTGGTTGTGATTCATACTTCTCAAAATTTTGAATTGGGTTTTGATAATGGGTCAAAACCCAATAGACCTAATTACCAAGGAATCAAGTAGAAAACTTGCCGAGTTAGGACGTCTGCCCTATTCGTGCAAATCACGTAAAATTCAAAGGTGAAATGGAGATAGACAAAGCGAAGAGAAAGATTATAAAATCAGCGATTGCCTTGAAAGGATAATTTAAATGGAACTGACACAACCCCGATGATGAGGCTGCTAGGGAAGGTTCAGTTGAGTTATAATCCTTTTTCATTATTTATATAAATGTATAAATCTATACCCTACCCGTATAACCGTAGGCGCATCAAAGACGTTGTGCACTATGCATATCTACACAGTCACGGAAGATCATATCACCACACGATTGTATCCAACTGTTATTTTTCTTAATTAAAAAACATCGACTAAAATCAAATGCAATGCATGTACCCTGGCAATTTTATTGTTTCACCTATCCGCCATAAAACAGCAGCTAGCTTCTTGGTTAATCTAATAACGCAAGAAAATCTACAGAACAGTTTTGAACCATCGAAAACCAGATAAATGAAAAATCAACATAAAAAGAAGGTTGTCTACAACCCTGTCTCATTCTTTGTTTCATATCTAGAAATGCAGCGGAGAAAAATATGAATACAGCATAATGATAAACCAAGGTTTTGAAAATCGGACCGGACCGGCCGGTCGAACCGGTCCGGACCGGCAGGTCGAACCGGTCCGACCGTGACTCGTTAAAGAAGCCGAGTCCGGTTCGGTTTAAAACCCGGATTTGAGAAAAACCTGTGAAACCGGCTAAAAACCGGTAAAACCGGTGACCCGGTTCAATAGAAATCAACATATAATTAATGTATTTTCAATTGTTATTAAAATATAATATTTCATAATTAATATTTAATTTTTACTATTTAATTAGTTTTCTAATTGATTCTTTTTTTAAAGAATTTTCTTTTTTAAAATCTCTTTTCGACTCTCATGTTTTATTCTTGTTTTTCTATA
This sequence comes from Brassica oleracea var. oleracea, assembly GCF_000695525.1. Lineage (NCBI taxonomy): Eukaryota > Viridiplantae > Streptophyta > Magnoliopsida > Brassicales > Brassicaceae > Brassica > Brassica oleracea. The sequence goes on from NC_027753.1 coordinate 26,541,901, forward strand.
TTTATAAATTTAAGACTTTTAGTTGTAAAAATAAATAAATATATAATTTAAACGGTCATTCATTTTTCTATCAATTTTAGTTGATATAGTATTCACTTGTATATATAACTAAACTTATGGTTATTGTTTATTATCTAATTAATAAAAGAGAACATAGAACTGTAGGTATATATAGTGTAAATTTATGATTATTTAGATTTATTTATTTTTAAATAGAAAACCCGGTTCGACCGGTTGAACCGGTCCGACCATTTAACCAGTAGCTTTACCGAGTCGGTATCCGGTCCGGTTTTAAAAACATTGTGATAAACCCATTTTATGGTAATAATAAAAACATAAAAACTTTACCAAAAAAAAATAACTAACATAAAAATAAGACTACAATATTCATGTAATAACTTATTATATTTCATACTCCCTACGTTTCATTTTATTTGTCGTTTTAATTTTATACACAAGAAAAATATTTAATTTTGCATATTTTCAAAATAAAAACATCATTATCTGACGATATTTCAATCAATAGAAAAATAAAATGAAAAATATTGTTATTAAATTTTGCATTAAAATTATAAAACGACACTTAGAATGAAACAAAATTTTAACTTTAACACGACAAATAACATGAAACACGGAAGGAATAACTATTAATATCGAAAGCTCCGACTTACATGAACATAATACATTTCATATTCAACAAAAGAAAACATCATAGGAGTAGTAACTAAGACCATCTCCAACCCATCCCTATTTCTATCTCTATATTTTTTCTAAAATAGTTAAACTCTATTATAGAGGTGAAAATGCTCCAATGTATGTCTCTATAATAGAGTTCCTCTATTTATAGGAGAAAATATAGAGATATGATATTTCTACATTTAAATATAGAGGAAAATTATATAGAGGCAAAAAGTAATTTTCCTCTATATTTTTCTCTAAAATAGAGAAACAGCATTCATTGGAACATTTTCAACTCTATAATAGAGATCTCTATTTTAAAGGAAATATAGAGTTCTCTATTTTAAAGGAAAATATAGAAGTGTAAATCGGAGATGCTCTTTAGTTTGAACATGAGATTTCTCCGTCCATTTATCAGATTGAACACTATCGTCACATAAAACATGCCATTTTTTATTTTACAAGAAATCACTTTCTATACACATAGATTCCAACTTCAAGAAAAAAAATCATCATGATAACATTGTGTGGGCTTCAAAAACATAAAAAGGTAGAGTAAATTCTCCTTTTCCATTACCACATTCCCGTATGATTTCAATCTACATGCACCTTTTTGAGTAATGGGTCCTCATTTTTCATGAATAGCTTACCTTTCCTAGATGATGTAAACTTCTCAGACGCCACCACTACTCCCACATTAAGCTCACACTGGTCAACGCCGTTGAAATTAAAACGATGTGAGTTTCTTTACAAGCAAATGTGATGGACGTATCCAGTCTTATAAACCCACCAACAGATTAGTGTCTCAACCAATGAAAGCTAACTTCGTCGAGATCAACCAAATCAAAGGAGATTGGAATTGACAAGTGAAATTGACTTAATAAAATAAGATGTAGTGATCAGACATATATAATAAGGTTGAGTAGATCCGAGATAATACCATTTTTCTTCAAACCTAGATCTTAGTGTTCATCAAGTCATCTTGATCAACACGAGCCAATGCCTTATCTTGAATACAACAAATCATGAGGGGTTTTACAAAGAAACCCTAACAGATCTCTGTTGGCAGTATGCCCACCTCCCCCTCACAAAACACAACGCAGATAATACACATATACATAGGTAGGGGAGGTGGACAGAATGCCAAAGATCTCTGTAAGAAACTCTTTTGTCAAACCCACATGATCAAAAAGCTTAAAGATCCAAACTCTTTTCACTCGTTCCTTTCTGTCGAATGTAATAAAGAGAGGTAGACAATAAGGAACAAGAAGCGTGTTCATATTATAGAAGAGAACAAAAAGAACTTAAAACCTACAGAGAACAACAGATGAGAGAAGCGCGACATGGATGGTTGGAATATTTATGAGGTTATGAAAAGAGGCAGACGGGTTTCTCTTAATGATGGTGATGTACAGTTGTTGTATAGCAGGAAATTTATGAACCAAGAATTTAACATTTAAACCCAAAAAAAAAAATACTAGTATGAAGAAAGGAATATTTTTTATAAGAAAAAAGACCGAAACCCTAGATTCTGTTGTCACAAAGCTACGGAGAAGATTAATAACACTAGTCTCGAAAACTGGAAACTTGTTGGGTTTAATCAAATGAGAAACTTAAAGATTTGGATTCGAAAAGACATAAGATCTAACAACTATTATGAACAGAAAAAAAGTGAAGGAGAGAGATGATAAATGACAAATATATACTGAAAATAGAAGAAACTCAAGGGGGTTTTCTCAAGGAGGATTAAAATGTAGTTAGGGAAATCGCTCTGGTAGTTTTCCAAAGATGAAATTCTAAGCGAGAAAACCGATGAACTTCTAGGGATTTTGTTTGAGGTTTTTTCCTTTTACTTTCTTCTGATTGTTTATTTTTAGCAGATTCAACGGGTTTGTCTTTGTACTGCCTACCATTCTATTTTTATTTTTTAATACTTTTTGTCAGGACCACAAGTTAAACGGCACCTTTGTTTTCTTAATTTTAATATGGAGCTTCATATAGCTCGTTAGACCTGGACGTTCGGGTACCCGTTGGCGTTCGGATCGGATTTTTCGAATTTCGGTTCTTTTTTATAACACCACCTAAGTTCCATTCTAGTAAATTTACAAGTACGGATCGGGTTCGGATAGAACACATCGGATTCGGGTCAGTTTTGTATCACATCATATAACCCATGAAGTAACCATATATCATTCGGATTCGGGTTATATCAGATCGGTTCGGATATACCTGAAATATACTTATGTATATATAATTAAATATTTAAAGTAGTTATTTAAATTTTAAATACTTATTGTTAGATACCATATCAAAATAAATATGAAATTGAATATTTGAAGTATATATTCATGTTTCATATAATATATTGTATATTAGTTTGGACATTCGGAACGGTTTCTTCGGATCTCTTTTCGGATTTTTTGTTTTTTTCGGTTTTTCGGGTTACCCGTTTAGGTTTGGTTAATAACACTTCTGGTTCGGACATGTTTTGTACCACCTTAGAAGATCCATTCGGGTATTTTTTCCATTTCGGATTGGGTACAGATCGGGTTTTTCGGTTCGGGTTTGGTTCGGATTTCGAATTATGGATTTTATGTCCAGGCCTATAGCTCGTTATATATTTATTATAAAATCTGAAAACCATTTTGATGTTCATTTAATTACCAGCTATACTCTATTTATTAATGGGATAGAAGCTGTGTTAAAGAATAAACTTCACCTTAAAATACCAAAATCAAGAATTTAGACAAAATTACGCATGATGAAATAACAAAATCAAACATAAAAAGGGTAGTTTAACCTGGAGTTGCTATCTCTATTGGTAAAGTTTTATGCTATATAGAAGCGTAAGTACGAGTTTAAGCAGCTGCAAAAAAAAAATTTAACGATTATTTCATATCTATGGATTAAATAAATTATAGGTTTCAGTCCATAACTTTTTGCAAAAAAATGTTGTTTAGCTGTTTTTTGAGTTTTCATAAAAATGATCAAATGTCACAATCAAATTTAAAGTCATGACATTGTAAAAATCTGTACGTATGTTATTTTGTTACAAAACACTGATTTGCCAATGAGAATCCACGTTTAATAACTAACATAATTAATAGTGGTAGCATCCATAGCAAAGTTAACAACAAGTGATATATTTTGATCACACGTTCGACGTTATAAATCGTTTACTACGATAAATGGTCGGACGTACAAGCTTGGCATTTTTCTTCCCAGCTCCAAACTTTTTCATGTCTTGGCCATATTACGACACATACCAAAATAATTGGATGCTAGTAGAAATTAATAGAGAAAGATAAATAATGAGAGCTTGTTTGCATGTGATTTTCGAAACATTTTGAAATATATTCAGATTGCTTTGTTTGATAACATTTATATATAGAAAATTTAGAAATCAAGAATTACAAAAAGAATAGTCACAAAAATATAAATATTTGTATTGGATTATTGGAAGTGCGCTAGTATTATTTTGTTGGGAATAAGTAAAATTAACAATTTTCTGACTTATGTTCGTGCGAGGCAATACTGATGGGTCCTTTTACTACTCCACTGGAGAGTGGATTGCAGAATCCTAGGCTCATGTAAATACTATAACATAATGTTAGAATAACATAGAAGCTCAACCTTTTGACCTACTAATTAACCATGATACGCTAAAAGTTCCACGATGTATTTAAATTATAAGGTTCATCTCTTTTTGTTTTGTTACTTCTTTTTTATTTGAAACATTTTGTTTTGTTACTTTAAAGTACGAAAACTACAACTAATTGACATAATTTTGTAATATAAGTATATCATATTTCCTTTCTGTCTATTTAACCATGATAAATCATACTCTTTTTTCCCTTCTGTCGATTGAGATGTCGCACTCATCACTCCCACAACCTGCAAAGCCTCATTTATTCCCTTTACGACAACTTGTTTTCAAATATTTTGTTTTGTTTTTCTTTTTTACCCACTGGTAGAATTTACTTTACAAATGGAACAAACTCCGATACAAAATGGACTTATTATTAGTGTGGATGAGAAAACAAATGCATGCCTTGCGTGTATTAACTGCAACAACTCATAATTCCATCCACTATTTATTGCCTCAAAATCCACCTCTCCCATTCAATTTTCTCTCAATTAAATCTCTCAATTTTCAATTTCCATTTATTAATCAAACGAACTATCATACATTATATCATAACTTCGGAATTGTCATACTGAATCAGTTCAACTTATTCTTTTCTCGAATAATGCAAGTCTATAATCTATATGTTCATGTTTGATCACTGTTAATCATTGTTGATAAACTCTATTTTGTTGATTTTGGATGAAAATTTTGTTCAAAAACACTTTTGGAAAAATTCCGAACATTAAAATCACTAAATATTTAAAACAGTTTATATTCACAAAAATCATTCTAATTCTAAAATTTTATTTTTAATCTGTTAATAGATAATTGTTTTTCGTCTATATTTTGAAAGTTTCTTCAAATTTTGAAAAAATTACGTAGAAGCGAGTTGAATATATTAAAAAAGACATGCTGACAAAATAGATTTGTATTTATTTATTTTCTATGGATTTGTATTTATTGGTAAAAGGAACGAATTTACTGTGATTTTCCATCTACTTCGTTTGATCTTTCGTCTATATTTAAATTATTGTTATTTGACGATAAAGGAAACGTCGGGTTTTGTCGAATAGTGAAAATGTCACTAATATGATTGAAATAATATAAGAATTGGCTTAACATTTTACTTTCCAGAACATTGACACGATTTACACACACGAATATTGGAATCGATTTTTGATATTTTTCTTAGAATAATGTCAAATATTTCGGTATTTTGTAGTATGTATAATAACGTCAAATGCTATTTTACCGAATCGTCGATGAAAAGTGAAAACGTTATTATATACTCGACTGCAAAAAAGGTCAACACTTTGTTTCGCTTTCAGAAAGGTTTTTTTTCTTTCTTGGCACTCCTCTTTCTGTCTGGTTTATCGGAGCATGATTAACCCGGAGTTTTAAAGAATAAGATTCTTAACGGAAGTTAAGAAATTCACTTAAAGAATTCCGGGTTAATCATGGTCTCAGATAGTTACTCTCATTATAGTTTTTTATTTATTTGAGAACTACTTTCATTATAGTTGACTAATTAAATATCAAAAAATATTTTAAACGACAGAAGACTTATCATTTAAAACAAAAGGGTTTTTTTATTTATTTTTATATAAATATTTTGTTTTCAATTCTAAATTGGTATATATTATAATATATATGTGCCGATCAATTTTTAAAACATAATAAGTTTACGGTATATTTTTTCATTGAATAAATTGTTTCAAACTTTTACATGTATTTGTATCTTCTTCTATATATATATTTTTGGATTATTATTTCATTATTAAAATCGTAACTATATATATAAAGATTAGTAAAATATTGTTTTATTGTCATATTCAAAGATATTGTAACATTTTACAAATTTATAAAGTTTTTAAAAAATTAAACTTCTCGCTTTATAGATTTATATTATCGAGTAAATAATAAAACATTTAGATTTTGTTTAATTTTTTAAAATAAACTATATAGTATAAAATTTGTTTTCATTGGTTTAAGGTAGTAAAGATTAATCATTGTTAGATAATATGATTTTTGTTATTTAAAAAAAGATCTTTGTAATTTTAAAAGTTAACATCGACAAATATTTAAATATTTAACATATGTAGGTATAGTATTACGATATTAAATTATTATTATTTGATTTATACTATCTATAAATCCAGTGGATCATCTATTGTTTAAATCCAATTATTGATATAGTCCAAACAAAATTTTTAGTAGACCCAAAATTTAAATGATAAAATTAAAGATTAAATGTAACATGATTTTTTAGAAATATGTTCATTAGGTCTATTTTTAAAAAAATTACACATGAATTAAAGTTGTGACTTATGTTTTAATACATAAGATAATTAACCCCATTAAATCGTCTTCCAAAATTAAAGGGTTTAAATAATTTACACGTTGTCTGCATGACACATGTCCATGACGTGTCGGATTTGTTTTTCTAAACATTTATACCGTTATAGAGATTAATTTGTTATATCTACATATTGAATATATGTGAGTGTGTACTGTGTAAGGTTTAGAAAATAAATAATATAGCATCTTTCTAACTTACATCATTCGTTAAACGCAGAGCTCGATGCATGGACAGATGCTTTTCACCCCACCCGAATGATTGTCGTTAATATGCTGTAGTTACCAATTTTCGCAGCAAAATATGATGTAGTTCTATCGTTGTTCAAAAAAAAAAGTTTAATTTTCTCTGACTAAACTTTCCATAGGCTACTAAAAAAGCACCAAAGGTAAACAAAATGTAGAGATAGTTGGCAAACTATAATTGCGAGTAGTGACCTTTTATACAGAAAGAGGAGCAGCATTCGATATATTTACATATATGGTGTAAAAACATATGTACCGTATATGTTTCGTTTGATGAGAAATTGCCAAAACTACCATTTTTAAAGTACCATTTTTTCATGTTTATACTAACCACCTTTACCTTCATCTTTAATGAAGTGTAAAAGACATTTATAACCTCTTGATTAACTTTGACAAAAAAAACATATGGTTAACTAATCTAAACTTAAAACATCAACTCTAAACCCTAAACTTTGAAACATCAACTCTAAACCCTAAACCCTAAACCCTAAAACTTCAAATCTAAACCCTAAAACATCAACTCTAAACCATAAATGTAAACTCTAAACCCTAAATCTAAACTTAAAACATGATCAACTTTAAACCCTAAATCATCAACTCTAAACCCTAAACCATGAAACATCAATTCTAAACCCTAAACTCCGAAACATCAACTCTAAACCCTAAACATTCAAATCAAAACCCTAAAACATCAACTCTAAACC
>NC_027753.1:26549621-26576396 GCF_000695525.1 Brassica oleracea var. oleracea
GTAAACCCTAAACCCTAAATCTTCAAATCTAAACCCTAAAACATCAACTCTAGGGTTTTAGGGTTTAGGGTTTAGGATTTAGGGTTTAGGGTTTCGAGTTGAAGGTTTAAGGTTTAGAGTTAATTTTTTAGGGTATAGAGTTTACTTTTTAGGGTTTAGGGTTTAGTGTTGATGGTTTAGGGTTTAGTGTTGATGGTTTAGGGTTTAGAGTTGAAGTTTAGGGTTTAGGGTTTAGAGTTGATGTTTTGGGGGTTTAGAGTTTAAGGTTTAGGGTTTAGAGTTGATGTTTCGGGGTTTAGGGTTTAGAGTTGATGTTTTAAGTTTAGATTAGTTAACCATATGTTTTTTTTGTCAAAGTTAATCAAGAGGTTATAAATGTCTTTTACACTTCATTAAAGATGAAGGTAAAGGTGGTTAGTATAAACATGAAAAAATGGTACTTTAAAAATGGTAGTTTTGGCAATTTCTCATCAAACGAAACATATACGGTACATATGTTTTTACACCATATATGTAAATATATCGAATGCTGCTCCTCTTTCTGTATAAAAGGTCACTACTCGCAATTATAGTTTGCCAACTATCTCTACATCGGTTTATTTTAAAAAAATAGGGTTTAGGATTGATGGTTTAGGGTTTAGGGTTCGAAAAAAAACAAGGGTTTAGGATTGGTGGTTTAGGGTTTTGAGTTGAGTTTTAGGGTTTAGGGTTTGAATTTCGAAATAGTATAATTCGAAAAAAACAAATGGATTGATGATTTATGGTTTAGGGTTCGTATTTAAAAAAAAATAAGGTTTAGGAATGATGGTTTAGGGTTTAAAGTTGAGTTTTAGGGTTTAGGGTTTGAATTTCGAAATAGTATAATTCGGAAAAAAAAATTTAATTTTTTTTTTATTTAAATATTTATTTATTATATATATAAAGAACATGAGCATAAGAGTCTTTTGTCACTTAAAAAATTATTTTTGAAAATATTCTTTTAGTGGTGATAAAAATGTAAAGTGGTAGTATGAAAGTGGTAAACATGTAATTACCGTTGTTTGATTCTTATCGGTAATTTTCAGAAATGATAAATCCTCCACGCTTTAACCTTGTTGATTGGACATATGTTCTTCATGGTTTTATGTTTCTTTTTTTTCTTTTGAGAACGTAATTTAATTGAGTTTTCCATCGACCAATAATATTTTATTATTGAGTATTTCATAACTCTTAAGGAAAAGAAACAAAATAATAAGAATTTGCTAATTTATATTCATTCCGTTTCAATATAGATGATTTTTTAGGTGATTGTTTTTGTTTCACAATAGATGATGTTTCATATATTTAAGTAACTTTAACTTTATAAAAACCGTGTAGCCAATTGTGTTTTTATTATTTTTGTTTACAGTTAAATAAATTAGTTTTAAATTATATTTTAATGATTTTTGTTTAGAAAATATAATATTCTAAGTATGTGTGCAAAGAACCAAAACTTCATCTATTATGAAACGGAGAGAGTATTATATTTTTAAAATTCAAAAAACAAAAATTAGTAGTAATTGCCAAAATAAAATATTTTTTAAAAAAATATTTTTAACGTTGTCAATAAAACACTAAACCCTAAATCCTAAACACTAAATTATAAATCTTTGGGTAAATCATAAACCCTACAGTTTAGGTTTTATCCACGTGTTTAAGGTTTATGATTAATGGTTTAGTGTGTTTAAAAATTTAGTTTTAATGTTTAAGATTTAGAATGTAAGATTCATCCAAAGATTTATGATTTATCCAAGATTTAGGGTTTATAATTTAGTGTTTTGCTGACGGCGTTTAAAATATTTAATATTTTTTTGCAACTGCTACTATTTTTTATTCATACCTTTTTATTTTAAAAACATAATATAACTTGACAAATTCTTATCATTTTGTTTTTTTTTTAAGATATGAAATATGAAATAAAAAATATTATTAGTTGGTGAACCAAAAAAAAATCAATTTAATTTACTTGAGGTAAATATATTTTCCTTTTTTTTTGTCAATGCATTTCTATTTGTTATAGATTACCACTAGATTAAAGCTTAACCAGTGTTTTGAAGCCCGATCCGGATCTACAGTTGAACCGGTAAATCCGATTTAAGTTTGTGAAAAATCAATATTGAAAAACCAATAAAACCCGCAAAAACTCATTAAAATCCAGAATCTGATACAAGGTTGAACCACTGGTTAAACCAATAGATAATTTTTACTCATTTTTAGTTTTTAATTATGTTTTATATTTTAAATTTGCAATTAATTTTTATATTTTAAATTTGCAATTAAGTTTTATATTTTAAATTTGCAATTAAGAAGTTAGGCTTTCAGTTTTATCGGTGTCCTCCTCTTCCCCTGATGACCTATACCGACTATGTGTTTCCTACGTTTTTTTTTTTTTGCTTGTTCAATTAAGAAGTTAGTTTTTTCATGAAGTTAGGTTTTCAGTTCTAAGTTCTACTATTCTTTCCATTCTTTGCCGATTCACGCTTGATTATTTTATCTTTTTGTTTTACATGTTTCTAACTAAATATGTTTTGTTTTGTCGTGAATGAAAGTCACTGATTTTATTCTAATTATTTATGACAAAAAAATATTGTGATCAACGACAAAACTACTTTTTGATATTCTGCCGTGACTTGTTACAAAAAAAATTAAATAGTGTAAACTACTTTATGATATTTTGTATGTCAAATAAAAAATAAAAATATAGAAACTAAAATTAAATATTTTTTAAATATTTTCAAACAAAAAATATATACATATCCAAACTATTATTTTATGTTTTAAAAATCATTTAGAAAATACTTAACTTTAGTTTCGATATTTTTATTTTTATTTTTATTTTCATATATAATATATTATTATATAATAAAATTAATTCATTTATTAATCTGCGGTTCATCCACGGTTGATCTAACGATCTGGTGATCCGAAAAGTCGTCTGATTTAGTGTTCGGTTTAAAAACATTGAATTTACGCATATAGGTTATAAAAGACGACTCAAGCACCTTAGGAAGCCCGAACTTGACTTGTATGCCATACCAAAAAAACACGACTTGTATAAGAGAAATTGTATGAAATCGTGTCAGTTTTGGCATGTTATCAGCATATGTATATTGTTTTTCTGCAAATTTTAATATGTATCTGACTGCATAGCTCCTTTATTAGAGAAAAAAAAATTATGAAGTAAGAAACTGCGTTCAAGACAAACCGAGAATAACATAAAAATTAATCAAATAATTACTTATATATTTTCTGTCTTTTCCTCTAACTTTTCATTTTTCTTTTCTCTCAATTATTCCATATTACTCTACTAATTATTATCTTTTTAAAGATTACTCTACTAATTATACTCTTTTACATTTTACAAATCATTTCTTATATATTTGGATATTTTCTCCATGGGTCTGTCTTGGAAGCACGTAAAAACCATGTACATATATCAAAGTAGCAATGCTGTCTTGTATATTTTACAATGGTATAATGTAAAAACTGGAAAGATCTAGGAGAGCTTCTATGAACAGAAGATCTTTTTTAACACCGCATGTCACGTGAAGCCAGAAGGTGTTCATCATTGATTTGATTTAGTTATTTATGCAGTTCCCAAAATTTATATTTAAAGATTGAAACAGCATATAAAAAACTAGTCAAATACAGTATATAAGAAAATAATACTCCGTTAGAAAAGACAGTAGTGATGGGTCGAACCTCAAGCGATAAGAAGAAACGAAGCTGTTGGGTATTGGCCTTTTGTTGTCAAGATTTCAAAACAAGAATCATGAAGTCTTATGACTATATAATATACACATCAATCAACTGCTTTATAAGATCTCTCTGCTCCTCTAGTCTAGTGGCCACTAATAACTCGCGTATTAATTTTAAAATTTTCTCTTTTATCCTTTGGCACGAATATGTACATATATGGTTTGACCATGGAATATACAAGCATGAAATCAAAGACCGTGCTTAAACTAAAATGATTTACTTTTATGGTAATTAATTATCCTACCAACAAGCGCTTGCAACTTCCATCATCATATGATAGCTTTTGAAAACACAAGACAAGTCCACTTACTTCTCATGGAAAAGCACAAACTTTCTTTATACTCTTTCTCACTATTCATCCAATTTTTTTTCTATAATGTCAACAAAAGAACAACCCATACCTAATGTTTTCTTTATAAATCAAACATATATCTGTAAAATATTACGTCATGAATACGTAGGTGGTGAACATTATTTATTGTTAAACCCGGGATAGAAAGTGAATAATATATCTGGACTTAAGCCCGAACTTTCGAGACGAAAAGGAAGATTTGAAGTTTACTTTTGCCAGACGGCATACCCATGGCCACTTGTTGCCAGAGTTCACTCTCTACCAGAAGAGCACCAAGAGACGTCTCCAAGCCTCATACACATTTTCTTATCAACAACGGCTGCTTATAAGATAGACTTTTCTTCCAAAACGCGGACCCCCTGACCATATGTGAATATCTTGTCGCCTCATATTGCCAATCTATCTAATGAATATAAGAAAAATAGGTCCGGTTTTAAAGCAGATTGAGAACATCAAGTAGAGAATTCAGTATTAAACCGAGAGATTGAAGTGATCAAATTCCAGTTTGGAAGAAAATATCTGTGTGAGATAGGTTAGGTAACCTAAGTAGAGCCAGTGTCTTGGTTATCAAGGAACGTGACAGCTCTTGAAGGTCACCATCCCATTACACCATGTGGCTTCCCTTAGGGATCACATAAACACCAAAACTGACACTTTATAGCTTCATATAGTACCATCAATGACTTGTGAGATGCAATAAAATGAATAGTGTGTAAGCAAAACCCTATGAATCATATATATATATATATATATAAAGCTATCCCATGACATCGATCCAATTGATTGATTATACGCTGACTATGATTATCTACAAAGAGAGAAAATCTAATGTTACAATTTCAACCGCATCCAATAGCAAAAACAGAGCTGCCCAACTGAAACCACTTGTCAAAACATTTCAAACGGAATAAGCAGACGAAGTGCTATTGAACCCTGATTATAGTCTAGACCATGACCATTGCAACTGCAGGAATTGTAACATTCTCCAACTGAAAATAACGGTTTCGCTGCTCCTATGTATTGAGCTGAATAGCTAACCAGTTGCATTCAATTAATTTCACAGATTAAGAGTACCACAAACAAAGAAAGGGAAATATATTTCTATTGTTTTGCAGCTGCTTATATGTATTGTTATGAATAACTGCACCAGTTGTATCTTGTAGATGCTGAATATATTATTGTATATTTCTATTAGCATCGACAAGATTTTGGTATATGTGAAGCCGAGCCAAATCAAAGAAAAGGCTTAACATTTGACCATAAGAAACTACGAAACCTTAAAAATACAAAAAATATCACACATAAATACAAAGAACTCAGTCTCTCTTTTTACTTTGTGCCATTGTTTCCGTTCATCGTATATCCAACACGTTTGTTTTTGTTTTGTTTTTGATCAAACAAGACGTTGGGATCAGCAGAATCCCTACGCATATCGCCTATACAAAGATTCTGATTCGAGCATATAATTTGTTCACAAATTACAATGAGGTTGGATTATGAAACAGGTATTATAAAACTATACAAGTATGGTAAAGTTGGGTTTAATGGTAGCGTTATTTGATGAACATAAAATGGACCAAACAAATATGCTTAATCTTATTATTATTTTATTAATTGTTAGCACCGATTATCCGGAAACTTTCTATTTATAGCGTGTAGATTTGGTTTTCTTCAAACAATTTTGCTTTATCCTTTTATGGATAAGCCATTTAGACCTTTTCCTTGGCATTTTGTGCAGCTGGATAGATAATCTTCCTGAAGATATTATCACAAGAATGTCTCAGCTTAAACCGAGAAAATTGATGTGAACCGAAGTTAAGAACAATTCCGGTTTCGAGTAACGAGTGTATATGACAATATTCCTTATTGCTATGGCTGGTTTAATAACCGGTTAAGCTTGATTTTATCGTGGTTCAGATCGAATGGATTTAAAAAAATTTCGAACCGAAACTAACAGAGTGACGATTGCATCAGGTAGCTCTCAGGGCGTAAAAGGAAAGAGACGAAGCCGTACAAAGAGGGCTCTTCCACCATCTCCGTACTATCTGAATCTCCTACTCTCTCTCTCTCTCTCGAAAGGTAAGTATCTAAGCAGCAGTACCGATCGTTTCTGTTGTTTCCTAAAAAGTCAAAATCCCTAATTTTCTCGTTGACTTTCCATTTTTGGGGGATTACAGATGGAGAAGTATGACCGCGTGGTGAAGAAGAAGGAGGAGAGGACGATTGATGCGAACGAGATTCGTATCACTAGCATGGGCAGGGCACGAAACTACATCACCTACGCCATGACTCTTCTTCAAGTATTGTATTTACTCTTTGACCTTGTTGTTATGGCGTTTTTGTGTTGAGAGGACGAAGATATGGTCTAGGGTTTATAAACAGTTTTGCACCTCAAACGTCGACGTTTTGAGCTCTGTATGTGGTTTTAGATAAGCTCTTTATAGTATAAGATACAGCTCACCTCCTGTTAGCTCTTTATAGCATAATGCTCAACGTATAGGCTAGAAATTTTCCAAACATGAGTTTTACCTTCTGATAGAGAATGCTACTGATTCACGGTTTCATGTGATGTGGCTGATAGTTGATTCTAAGTTATCTGTTGAACAATTTTGTTTAGACTTTGTTCTGTATATATAGGAAAAAGGGTCGACTGAAGTTGTGTTCAAGGCGATGGGAAGAGCTATCAACAAGACTGTGAACATTGTGGAGCTGATTAAGGTTATTTTGAATGTTTTTAACTTGTCCAGTCCACAAACCGTGGTTCAGATGATGGGTTATCTGAAAAGTGTATTTTTTTTTTAAAACTATGTAACGCAGAGAAGGATCCCTGGTCTTTATCAGAACACATCTATTGGATCCACCGATATTACAGACACATGGGAACCTAAAGAGGAAGGCCTTCTACCGTAAGGAGTCATCAAACCTAAAAATGTCTAATATGTATTTTTTGTTCTGCTTGTTTCATTGTTACTCTTTTTTTTTCTTCCTTTTTTGTTGTTTTGTCTTGAAGTATTGAGACCACAAGGCATGTGTCCATGATAACCATTATCCTATCCACGAAAGAGCTTAATACATCCTCTGTTGGGTGAGTTTTTTGTTTTCATCCTTCTGTTTGTTTTTGTTTTGAGATCATTGGCCATAATTATATTCTTTCGTTATGTCTCGAGCAGACTGTCTCTGTCTAACATATATATTGCATATTCTTTTCGACAGGGTTCTTTACTGTCTCCCTGATTTATAGGCGGTTTAGTTACTTTATAAATAATACTAATAATTTTTATTAAATGGTGCTGTAGATATCAGTGCCCAATTCCTATTGAGATGGTCAAGCCATTAGGCGATACCGACTATGGAGGAGGAGGTATGTTTTCGGTCACTCTCAGTGACCCTTTTAATTACCCCTTACTCTGGTCTTTACAAGTTTTCTTTTTATATTCCTGCAGAGGATTCACCTGGTGGCAGAGGCAGAGGAAGGGGAAGAGGGAGGGGAAGAGGTGGCAGAGGTATGCCTTAGGCGTGTTCTATTTAGATCACTACACTTCTGAATCTCAGCCTTCATTTGAGATTTTAAACGCATTATTAAACTTTTACTTCTTTTTGGCAGGAAATGCATATGTGAACGTTGAGTATGAAGATGGAGGTTGGGAACGTAACCAGTCTTATGGTAGAGGAAGAGGCCGTGGCAGAGGACGCAGCAGTCGTAGTCGAGGAAGAGGATGGTACAATGGTCCTCAAAATGAGTATGATGCACCACAAGATGGAGGTTACGGTTATGATGCTACTCATGAACACCTTGGATATGATGATCATGGTGGTCCTCATCAGGGCCGAGGTGGTTACAATGGTCGTCCGGGCCGCGGTGGTTATGATGGTCCTCGTCAGGGCCGTGGTGGTTATGATGGTCCTCATCAGGGTCGCGGTGGTTACAATGGTCGTCAGGGTCGTGGTGGTTATGATGGTCCTCATCAGGGCCGCGGTGGTTATGATGATTCTCATCAGGGCCCTGGTGGTTATGATGGTCCTCAGGGTACTGGTGGTTACGATGCTCCTCCTCAGGGCCGTGGTAAGAATAGTCAAACACTCGGTTTTTATTTTTAACTTCGTTATTTAATCGTATTTGGGTGAATGAAGTTAGAATTGGTTTAATACAGGGCGTGGACGTGGAAGGGGAGGTCGTGGAAGAAGTCGAGGAGGTCGTGGTGTTGGTGGTGGATTCAACAACAGCTCAGATGGACCAACAAACCAGGCAGTCGCTTGAGACATGCGAGTGAGGTTTCTGTTGCACAAACATAAAATGAAAAAAGCCAAGTGGTTGGATGGTTTTTTTTTTTCTATCTCCTTGCTCTCTTCTCTCTATATGTTTGTTTATGTCCAACAAGACGACATGCTTGCCATAAGTGTATCTTTTTTTTTTAGTTTGTGACAGTTTTTCTTTAGAGTCGCTTTACAGAACTACCGAGGCATTTTTTATAACCTCTTCTGTTTTACTGTTTTGTAGTGGTCGGAGTGAGACTTAAGTTTGGATAAAATTAACATTTTTGGTCTTCGCTTATCACTTCTAATGCTTGCTATAGAGAACAGTTTATTCTTTTTGTTCTTCTATTTGGAATATTCTATGACTAGATATGTAACTAATTGAAAGCAAAGTCTTTCATAACCAGAGATGCAGAAGCAATTCATTTCGAGAAAGACTTGCTTCTGAGCATGTTGTGAGGCTTGACCAGAGATATTATAGTATACTTTTGGGCTCTAATAAGGAGACAATAGTTTGAATGATGAGAATGATATACTTTTGAGCTCTAATAAGAAAGCAACTCAGTTCTCGAAATGACTTGGCTTTGAGTCTTTTCTGCTGTCTCCTATCTGATTATAATCTGGTCTGTGATAGAGACAAATATTATGAGTCGCCTGACCATAACGAAATACCGTGGAGTGAAAACGTCACCGTAAGTCGTAACAAAAAGAATGCGCCGTTGCCGGGGATCGAACCCGGGTCACCCGCGTGACAGGCGGGAATACTTACCACTATACTACAACGACTTGGTTGTTAATTGATGAGGAAAGATTTTAATAAACTCAAGAGCGTGGGGTTTGAAATTTGTGGAGAAGATGACTCGGGACATGGAGATGCAAGACAATAAACCTCCAGTTCAGTCCAAGGTGTCTCTGCTACTACCTCCACGCTGGAGAAGGCTCTAAGGCCGTGCTTCGAGCTAGACCAAATTTTAAAATGTGATGGTTGGTTACAGAGCATGGTACAAAACCTTTGTAGAATCAAAATGGGCCTTAACTGAATCTTAACAAAAGAGAAGGCCCATTAGTTTATCTACTCTACGATCGGCAAAGTAAAGTCGGATTGTTTTCCGCCGTCGTAAGGTTACAAACTCGAAGAAACCGATTTGTTCCGAGTGTTTAAACCATCCCAGAATGGCGAAGAATCCAGAAACCGATGATACAATGGAGACAACTAAGCAAAACCAATCCGAGGAGGAAGTAGAACATAGCGACGAGCAGAAGCAAGAAGACGAATTGAGAAGTCTGCTGCTTTCAGATATAGGAGACCTTCCTCTCTCTCCACCTTCAGCTACACAAGTCAACTTCGTTTCTTACTTCATCACAGGTTCTTCTCTCACATTCATTCAGCTAGCTCTTCCTCTTTTGATAGAGTGAGTTAAAAAAAACCCTTGAGTGGTTTGCAGATTTCACGAAACCGGGTCATGATCAGTATATCTACCGTCACGCTAATGGGTATCTCAAAAGTCTCTTCCTTTATGGCTTCTGAATCTCTCTTTTTTGAAATTGGGTTTCTTGCTTGTGTGTGAATGTTCAGTTTGTGTGTGATTGGGTTAGCTCCTACGCATATAGCTTTCAAGGACGAAGGTGGGATTACTAACATTGATTTCAATGTCGGCAAGTCTGATCGTAGCGTCTTGAAAGTCTCTGGCAAGCGTAAAAAGGTTTTTGCTTTTGTTACTTGCTTTCCTCACTCTTTAAGACTTGTGTTGTTGTTCAAAATGCTCTTCTCATGTGCAGAATGCTATGCGCTCTGAGTCGAATACAGCGCTGTGCAAAGTTTCCACTGCTAAAGATTCTTATATTGTCAGGTGCAAAAGCTTCTTTCCTTTGTTCTAAGTTCTCTTATATGCCAAAAAAATTGAAGTTTTCTTTGTCTTTTTTTCTTCTAGGTGTTGCGTTAAAGGTTCTCTCTTGGAGGTGAATGAGAGATTAATCAAGCAACCACAGCTTCTCAATTCATCTGTAAGAGAGCAATATTTGAGTTTATCATACTTTTTTTATGCCATGAAGCTTTATTACTGCACTTTCTTCTGTGAAAACTTGAGCTATATAATCAATGTTTTAAGTATTTGCTTATGCTTATGGAATCAACCGCCAGAGAATAATAATTCAAATGATATTTTCTTTTTTTTTTATATACGAATGATAATGATGTTCTGTATTTTCATTACATGTTTTTGTTACAAAATCTGATTCTTAGGCTGATCGGGAAGGATATATTGCGATAATCATGCCAACAAGACCTGCAGATTGGACCAAAAACAAGGAATCACTGATAACCTTGGAGGAGTATAAAGCAAAGAAAGAGGTGTCTCTATGATACAGTTTGCTGTAAGCCTGTAACCCAAACAACGGTTGATTTCTTTAGAAATCATGTTTGCTCTCAAGATGATGGTTAGGCTCAAGTCTGATTAGCTAAACAACTTTGGAGTTTTATCCAGAGTATTCATAAAGCTATTGTGTTGTGTATTAACTTTTTCTGGCAACACTTTTGAAAGCAAAGATCATTTTGGACTATGTACTATGATGTTCTTCATGAAGCACAGTTTACAAAATTATAGTTTTGAAGCTTTTTCCAAGTTTCACTCAACCCGATTAATCAAATAAGGTTTTGCATTGTTTGACATTTGGTTCGCAATGTTCATGGCTTCATATTACAATAATAATCACTATCCAGTAAACACAACACTAAACATCTATCCGTTGTCGTCCAGCGGTTAGGATATCTGGCTTTCACCCAGGAGACCCGGGTTCGATTCCCGGCAACGGAGCTTTTTGTGCTAACAACAATCCTTTTTTTTTGTTCTAAGCAGTGTTACTTTCTTGGTCAAGCGAAAGAAACCTCAAAACATTTATAGTTACAGACAACGTCCCTTTGTTCTGCTGCTACTGCATCTAAGATTTATTTCAGCTCAAAAGAATTACTGTTTTCAGTTGATTTGATCAAGCTTTTGTTCTGGAGATGCTCTGGAGAGTTTAGCTTTCATGTCTTTTGTGCTAACAACAATCCTTTTTTTTGTTCTAAGCAGTGTTACTTTCTTGGTCAAGCGAAAGAAACCTCCAAACATTTATAGTTACAGACAACGTCCCTTTGTTCTGCTGCTACTGCATCTAAGATTTATATCAGCTCAAAAGAATTACTGTTTTCAGTTGATTTGATCAAGCTTTTGTTCTGGAGATGCTCTGGAGAGTTTAGCTTTCATGTCTTTTGAACTGTGCCAGCTGTGCATTAGTGTTTATACTATCTGAATCACGGGAATTCATGCTTAGCCATTAACAGAGTGTCGAATGATTCATGTTCACTTGATCTATAGATGTTATCAGTGAAATGAAGTCTCAGCAAGATGATGCATGTGATTCTTCTACTCTCCAATGTTATGCAGTGTTTCTGTGCGTGCATTTGGATTAATGTTAAAGCAAGATAACAACAAATGCGCAAGTGCCCGCAGGATACACTCTACTTGTATGGAAGTACAATACAATAAGCGACAGATTTGGTTATTTATCACTCCGTTTGCAGTTATTTGAGACCACAGAAAAGGAACAACCGAACCAATTTAGATGTTCTTGGCTCTCAATGCCACTTGGCAACGTACTGTGAGGTTTGGAGGCTGAATATGACGGCGCAAGTGGTGTGAGCTAACTACATGTTCTTCCTTTACCGTTTTCATCTTCTCCATCTTTGTTTCTTCTTCTTTAAATCTTGGACCTAATCAAAACCTATATATCTCGGCTCTGACGATTATTATGGGGGCTTAACTAAGATTTGGGAAGGCAAGCTGAGTGCTTTGACAAGTATATTCTCATTGTCAGCATAACTATTAGACTGCGACTGTATGATCTCACTAGACAAAGTAATCTCCGAATGCTTCAGTTACCATCTCAAACTTGCTTCCTGCTTCTAGGAATGATTGTTAAGGGAGTGAAGCAGGACTTGTTATCTTCTGGTGAATTCATCCATTGAAGAAGAGACGAATAGGTCACAAAATGAGCAGGAAATAAGGATAACAAAGAAACAATGTGTGTATGACGGGAGAGGAAAGGAACAAGATCAAGATATTTGCAAGGCAAACCAACCTCACTCTTTAAGACATGAAAAGCATAAATCCAACATTTGGTTCTTAATAGTCATGAAATTCAAAAGGAAAATAACAGAGAAGACACAAAGTCATCATCCACACTGATCATCCACAGAGATAAAAAGGCAACAACATAAAGCAAGAAACTGGTTGGTTTGCTTCAACGATCTCTCCCACTCTCACGCATCATTCAAAAGCCCATTGGTTCTCCCTGCGCACCTCCTCTTCTTCCTCTGGTGAAAAGTCGTTCTTGATGTTGAAGGTCGTGCGAATCTCTTCCGGAGTCTTGCCCTTGATCATGTCAGCCACTGTCTGGCATGTAAGGTCGAGCAGGTTCTTGATGTTCAGATAATTAGCAGCCTGCAACATCCACAAAAACAAAAATCTTAGATTCAAATCAACTCTATCTATCTCAATCATAGGAAAGATCCAATCTTTACAAGAAAGCTCTAAATCCGAAACTGAAAACACAGATGGAATAATTTCCAAATTGCAGATAAGGCAGAATGAAACCCTAATTTTCCAAAATCGGGAACCCTAGCAATCTCAATCTCACGAAAGATCCAATCTTTAAACGAAACGATACGAGAAAACGAAACCCTAATTTTCAAAATCAAAACAACCCCAAAACAGTTAATAAATCTCAGATTCAAATCACGATCGGTTCCATAAGAGCCCCAACAATCTCAATCACAACAAAGATCCAACCTTTAATCGAAACCCCTAAATTTCGTAACCCTAATTTTTTTTCAACCCTAAATAAATCTCAAGAAGCAAGCAAACCAGGATGAGTTCGAAGAGGGTAGCTTGATCGATCTTCATAAACTCAGCATCCCAAGCCTTGAGGTCATCGTCGGAGGAGCCACCGCCATCGACGGCCTCGCTCTTGGAAGCAGCAGCGTCGACGTGCTTCTTGCAGTACTCAATCACCTTGGCGAGGATCTTGCTCGTGACGTTGGGAAGAGGGACTCCGTTGTCGACGCAGTCGTCTTCAACCATGTGGGCTATGGTCTGAGACTCGAGAGCCACCGCCTCGTCGACCTCGAAAGACTCGCCATCGGAGCTCTTCAACACGATCTTCTTCGTCGACATGTTTGTGAGAAAACGCGAGAGGAGATTTGAGAGAAGGGATGAAGTGGAGGAGATCCCTAATTTTTCTTTATAAGTGGGTCGATTGTTACAAAGTCATCGCGAGATTAGGAATAAAAGGAAATCTTTTATTTGTTTCCAATTCTAAAATTAGGAAATATAGAAAATAATCCTAATTAGTTAGTTGCTCAAAGAAAGAAAATAATCCTAATTTCATTAATCTTAACTTTTTAAGTTAATTTTGATACGATTAATTCGTTATTTGGACTTTGGATATTTTGAAAAATGAAGAGAGAAATGCATATATTGTTATGTTGAAAACCAACTTCCGAGAAGGACCAAAGTAGTCTCGATTACACGTTTGTCCCCGTACATACCGCTACACAAGGTGGTAAACATGTGAGTAAGCTGAAGTAGATGCTCGGTAATTAACCTGATCTCTTTTCATGGAAAAGAATCATGGTAAGCTGAAGTAGATGCTCAATAGAGGAGGATGATGGTACCGGTAACAAAATCAGTGAACCCACCAAACGATTCATCCTTAAAAGAGTAGTAATATTTGTTACGAGTTCTAAGCTAAGAACCAAGAGCTGCGCCCTTGCTATTGAATCTGCTCTCACTCCATTTACAAGTTTACTTTATTTTTTTGATCAAATACTTCATTTAGATAATTGAAGAAGTTCACCAGATAGAGATTCAGTCCACATGTGAGCCCAATACAGATAGATGAGTTCTGAGAGTGGTCTTGGCCAAAGAGTCAGCCCTTCCATTCTCATCCCTTGGAAAGAAATAAACTGAAATGTCGATAAGCAGAGAAGAAAGACTCTTGATGTCTTCCACGACGCCAATTTCCTTGTCGAAGAGCTTATCATTGATTACTCTAGCTAGAGTTTGGTTGTCGATACTAAGCTTGATGTTGGTGATATCAAGGCTGGCTGCCGCTTGGAGAACCGATTTAACGGCCAGAGCTTCCGCCATTAAATGCGAACTAACAAAATTGTGGTGGCTTGATCCTATTATCTCAGTTTTTGTCAACGGATCTATGAAGATCCGAGCCAAACCTGCATGTTGTGAGGCCCGATCCCAAGCCGCGTACGTGTAGCAGCGTGTCTCGGTCTCACTCCGGTGTAGTCTGGATCTAATGCTGTCTGATCTCCTTCCAGGTGTGTGTTTAGGTTGAGAAGTTTTGATTTGTTGAGCCATTGTCCATTCTCTTGCTAGCTGTATTCCCTTCGTTGCAGTGTCCTTGCTTGAGATATGCCGTCGTTCGAAGGTTATTTGGTTTCTGGTGGTCCAAATGACCCAGCAAACCCATGGGAAGAGTGTTAGATTACAGCTATGTGAACTGTTGCTTGAAGAGGGATCTCTTGCCACACCTGTTTTGCAAAGTCACAACTGAAGAACAGGTGAGTAGCTGTCTCTACTTCTCCACAATGAGGGCAATTAACAAGTTTACTTCATTTCGTACAATAAATACGGAAAATCATTTGAGCCCAAAGGAGTTACACATACTATCAAGATGGTTAAGATACAGAAATATCATTAGCAGCTTCGGTTGATAAGAAAAATATGTAACACCAATATTTTTTCCTATACATTCTTACGTTAAGTTCATTTTTGTATGGAGGTACCAACTGATGGTGGTGCTTGTAAACTCATAGCAATAGTATAGAAACATGTGGGTTTGTTTGTAAACTCATATCAATAGTATAGAAACATGTGGTTTTATCACTATACTACGTTTTTGTCTTTGTTTGTTAGATGGTAACTAAAAATAGTATTGAGTAAACAGATAATGAATGTCAGCATGTTTTACGAAGATAACATGAGTTCCATAATTCTGATAAGGAATACAAAAGGAATAATGCTTTTAATATAATTACTATTGAATTTTAAGAATAGGTAGTCACTTTACACCAGAGAAAAAATAAGGTCTTTAAAATTGGATATATGATGATTTATCTTGCAACGATTGGAGCGAATGGATCTACTAGATTAGTTATGTATAGTACGTTATAAGTTGATATTCCAAAGAAGACAGATGAAACAATAAGAAAATGTTACTTTATTTAGAGGGAATACAATTTTCAAATAATACAAACAGAACATGATGAAATATAATCAATCATTACGAAGTGACAATAGTCTTTCAGATAAACTGATTAACAAATTTGTCAATCAACAATGAGACTAAAACTTTGTACGTTTTTTCTGTGGGATGATAACTGTCCCAAAATACATGGCTAAACACGTCAGGACATACTGAAGATGTGATCTTATTGCAGAGGACAGCAACTTCTATGGCTCCTGTTCCACAGCATCCTTTGTTAGATACTCCAAATCCTACAATAACCCAAATCATAACTATAATTTTAGGGTATTTTTCATAATAAAGTAAATTTAAATATAAATTTTAGGGTATTACCGTATTTTGTAGGATTCTGGATGATATCATAAAGAGGGTCATAGATATTAATGTAGACCGGTTTACTATCCGGTAGAGTTTTAAGCAGGTAATCCAATTTTGTGGAGATCTTTGAATTAAAAAGCTTTGCTGCGTCATTGTAATACTCAGCACACTCTCTCAAAAGACCTCCTCCTAAGGTTCTCTGTGATGGGATACAACCAAGTGGTGGTGCACCAAACACAGCTATTCTTCTTACTCCATATCCGTATAGTTTCTGTTATCATAATTAATGAATAGGTAATATTAAATTTATAAACGTTAGAAAACTCAACACACACATAATTGCCTATTCTATCAGAGATGAGAAGGATAAAAGATGTGACACATCAACGATCAGTCTATACATGGTACTCCAGTTATTAATGCCTTAAAGTGATGTATCACGGAATAATATAAACTATTTAGTCGGTATTTTATTTTTGATATATGATTGTCCTCCATCGAAATCAAAATGTGTGGACCTCTGAAAAGTAAATCAAAAGCGTTATGAAAGGTTGATAATCTGGTAGATTTTTACTACTTTTAGCATATTTATACGCTTTTTTGGCTCAGCCAGTAAACTGTAAATGTTTTTTTTTTAACTCTTTCAATCATACTTACCTAGAGAGATAAAAGTATACTACTATTGTGGAATATGATATATATGATATATATATATATATATATATATATACAGATTTTTCTAAATTATGGGAGAAGCTTACATTCACAAAATCGGAGGCAGAGTTGGCCATAAGAGTAGTGTACGAATCGACGTCATAGTGAGGTCTTGCATGAAGATCATAGTAAGTATTGGCGATGTCGTCGCTTCCTGCGACCAATAAGAACAAGCTGTTGGCTAATATGAAGTTTTTTCTTTCTTCCCCAACTAAATTCTTCACTTTTTCTATGTACTCCTCAAAATATTCCAACTGCTTTTGTAATGATATTGCTGCCTAATATCATCAAGAAACACAAGTGCGACCAAGTTAAATCGGTAAATATCAAATCAAATATGTCCATATGTTATAGGAGTACAGTTGGTTAAAAAGAACTTATGATCGCCATATTACTTATATATTTATTATTACCACGAGTTTGGGTGTTATAGGATCATAACCAGAACCTCCCGACGCAAATGATACACCGGTTAAAAGATCTTTAGGCGTTAGATTTGGATCGAGATATGCGGGTACAACTGATTTTATCCCCACTTCCTCAGCTGCAAATAAGAAGAGAAACATTAAAGACATATAGCGTCATTTTCAACGTTTTAAAATCAGTATTATCGTGGAACACTAACTTTCCTGACATGTGTTATGCATATCGAGTCAATGTTACTAGCCTTGTCTTTAACTACCATCCAAAAAATGGAACAAAAAACAAATGATTGCTCAAATAATTTGCCGTCGTCACTAACTTCACTTGTGTCCTAAAACCTAAAGGTACTAGAGCTGAAAAGGGTAAAGTCATTAAAAAAAACAAGAGAATGGACCTAGCAAATCGGCAGGAACTCGTCCGTCGCAGAATCTCCCGGTCGGAACTCCGCCTTGGAAATTGATACCGTAAGGTTGAAAATCGCACTTAACAACGGTTTTGACATTGTTGTTATTTCCAGTGTCAACAATGGAGTCTCCGAAAGCTATTAGCGCTGGAATCTTCAAGTTTGGCGGCAGCTTGATGGCGACGACTGTCTCAGTGAGAAAGAGAATGGACAATAAACATAGTTTCAATGAAGAACAAGAACTAGACCGGCTTGTATTGTCTTTCATGTTTGCTTTCTTGTAATGAAAAAATATAAAAAACTTTTAGAAAAGATAAATTTTCTTGGAAGCCCTTACAATAACCAAGACAAACAAGGAACCATGTTTGCTCTCATGTTTGATATCACGCTTATTTATAAACAAACACATGTAGATGTATATGTATATTTATTGCATCGTGTGGTGAAGATGTCGTGGACCTGTGGTAGACTTCGGACAATATATACTTAACCAGTTGACTGAAACATTTCTAGATATAGATAATGTATTACAACAAGTTTAAGCGTAGAAAACAACTAAGATACTGTACTAATCTCAACTCTCAACCACATCAGTTTTAATTTTAATAACTAACGACATAAATCTAAAAGTGCGTATGTCGAAACACGTATTGCCAGCAGAGTGTGACAACAAGCATGTATATTACTATATCAGTGCGTATGTCTGTCAACTCTAATTAGTCGGGGATTATGTAATACTTTCAGTTAGCCCTGGGCATTCGGGTATTCGGTTCAGTTTCGGGTTTATCGGATAAATCATTCTTATACCCAATGGGTACTTAGGAGATTTCGGTTCGGTTTCGGTCAGTTTCGGTTCGGTTTCGGGTACCCATTTAATAAATGAATCAAATATACATATACAAAATATATGAGTTAATATGTTAATCTAAGTGGTCTAGTGGTTACACACTTGCATATTTGTCAATCCAACTAGAGTTCGAATCAATAAAGTGCTAGTTTTATAAGTATTTATTGAATTTTAATATAAAAATACCATATATATATATGTATAATATAAGAGAGTACATAAAAGATAACATGGTTTGGTGATAACAATGTTCTCACTCTTCATGTTCGAGTGGGGTTAATGACATTTTACCTTATATTAGAAACTGAATACTTGTTTTTCGGATATTCGGGTACCCGTTCGGTTTTCATTTCGGTTCCAGTTATTCGGATATAGAAATTTAAGAACCATTCGGATATTTGAGAGTTTCAGTTCGGTTTCGGTTTCAGGTAATTTGATTCGGTTCCGGTTCAGTTTTTCGGTTCCGGTTTTTTTGCGCAGGGCTACTTTCAGTCTTTCAGGTGATATCCTCATAGAGAATTAAATACTCTTTGCTTTGTGTCAAAGCATAACGCTTTAAATGAAAATTCAAA
The DNA here is from genome assembly GCF_000695525.1 of Brassica oleracea var. oleracea. Classification (NCBI taxonomy): domain Eukaryota; kingdom Viridiplantae; phylum Streptophyta; class Magnoliopsida; order Brassicales; family Brassicaceae; genus Brassica; species Brassica oleracea. The sequence continues at coordinate 26,568,584 of NC_027753.1, forward strand.
ATTTACTACGTATAAATCGTCTATACTGATCATATATGGTGTGGATAGCACAATCTTTTGTGGAATCTTTTATAAAAATCGTTCATTGTGTTTTCATATAGCATACCACCAGAAGAAAAATAATAATAGTTGAGGACTAAGTTTACAGCAAAAGGTCGGACATTTGGGTTGCTTCCTTTTTCAATTTATTTGGTTTATAAAATGCTAATTTTTTCATTCAAACTATAAAATTCCATCGTATAGAATTTTTTTGTAAATTTATTTTATTTTATTTTGTAAAATTAGTAGCATTATAATATCTGATTGATCTTATGTTAATAAAAATATACATATATCATTCATATATTATTTTGGATAAATATTATTCATATAATATAATTTAAGTTTTAAATGGGTTTGATTATTCTTTTCGATCAGTGCTTGGTTGAATTTAGTTTAGGATTATTTCGAAGATATATTTATATACGTGTAGTAGGGCCTAACGTGTAGTAATGTTTTATAAACTTTATTTTAATTAGGCTTGGTTAAGTTTTATTTAAATTTCCAAATCTAATTACTTTTAAATGCAATACTTAAAGTATTGTCAAATTAGGATAAGCCAACCCAATCCATAGCTTATCTATACTTATTTATGAAGTTATTTGGCTTATTTGTCATTTTCTCCATGATTTTTGTTAATTTGCTTATTTGTCATATTTTCCATGATTTTAGGAAAAATCATTAGTTTAACTAATATTATTATTAATTTCTTTTTTTTGATATCTATATATTTATCATGATATCTAAAATCATGATAAACATGAACCTATTTGTACCGATATATATACTAATATTTTTTAAAAATATATTTTAATATATAATAAACATGATATTGAGGACATTTAATTAAGAAATAGATATTAATAATATATACCGATAATATCATCATTACTTTTCTCTCATTTATAATTTTAATGACTAATATTTTAGCTAATAGCTAATTTTCCTGATTTTTACTGAAAATATTGATCAAATACATATTATTATAAAATTTGTATATAAGTATACTAATATATCTGAATTAATCAGTTTATTTAGTTAATTTGCTTATTTTTCATCTTTTCCATAGTTATATGATAAATCATTAGTTTAATTAATATTATTATTTTATTTATTTATTTTGATATATATATATATTTATCATGATATTTAAAATAATTAATAAACATTAACATATTTTACCAATATATATACTAATATTTTATCATGATTAATAAATAGATATTAACGATATCTACCGATAATATCATTATTATTTTTCTCTCATTTTATAATTTTAATGACTAATATTATAGTCAATTTCTCTGTTTTTTACTGAAAATATTGATCAAATACATATTATTATAAAATTTATATATAAGTATACTAATATATCCGAATTAATCGGTTTCTTTTGTTTATTCTGTTTGATCCCTTAATATATTGAACCATATTCATATACTGATGTTTTCTAAACATAACATCCTCGGTACTTCCAAATCCATACTATTTTCTCTATTTCGGTTTGGTTCGGTTTTGAATTGTTTGGTTTTACCAGATTGAACACTCCTACACTATTGTTATTTGTTAATGTTTTATATTTGTAATTTTTTATAATCCTTATAGTACCACATGATTTCTTTTCAGTCCAAATACAATATGTGTTAATTTCACATACAAAATTTTCTAATTTAGTTATTACTACAAAAAAGATTTTGATCCAAAATCTACATCACATAAATAAAAATATGAAACAAAATAATACAATTTAATAAATTGATTACCAATATGAATATTGAAATTTTATAATTTATAATAATTTAAAATTTGTATCTAATTTAATTATTATTATTTTATTAAAAAAATTAGAATTAAAAATTGTTAGATGTATTGATATATTAATCCGTGCGGAACATCAACTATAATTTGACATAATATGAATATTTTCATATTTAGATATATTTGTTAGTATTTATATGTAAATAAGATTTATAATTTTTGATGATAATAATAATATTTGTAGATTTTTAATATTTTTTATAGAATGCTTATTAATAAATATATTAAATAATTGATTGTTAGATAATATTAAAAATTAGCATAAAATTTCTGTAATAGTAAATGATTCAATAAAATTATTATTGACTATATTCAAATGTTTACATTGACTTATACTTCTATTATATTCATAAAGTTGCCTTTACCAATCATTAATGAATTTGAATTAGTTATAAAAAGTCTAATATGATTTGTATTGTAAATCGGTGTAGTAAAAAACATAAAATATATGTTATCAAACATTTGCTTAAGACATCTAAAAATTTTAGACCGGTTGATGGTTCCAACTGAATTTCTTTTGATTAATGTATCAAATCAACAAATTGTACCGTCATAAAGATCCATGTACGTAAATATTAGAATTTCGCAATCCAAATATATTATATAATCTCATACGATAACTAGGCTACGTTGAAATGCTAAGAACTTATTACCTAAAGAATTTCATAATTAAAATCTTTCAGCATGTGATCTAATTAAATTGTTACCAAACTACAACTTTGTAGGTCATCATAGTTAATGCATCAAGACTTCTAGAGCCCATCAAGCTAAACAATATATAAGATATTGTTGGTATCATTTTTGGTCAATATTCTACTTTTTAGAGTTCTTTTAAATCGACTCAACTACGCAACATGCGTAAATACGAATAACTGAAAAATGGAACAAAGGCGTAGGGTAGATATGTGGATCACACCCAACAGGTGATTGATACTACCACAGAATTGGGTGTGAAGAGGGTAGCTTTCTCTATATTTACACGTGATATAAAAGGTCCAAAGAGACATAAAGAAGAAAATATTGTGAAATATATTAATGGAAAAATGTTTATCGAGAAAAACTTGCTGTCCAAATGTAAAAGTAATAGTTATGGATTATAAATAGCAAGCCAGAGATCAAGTACTATCCGAAAAATCAAGCTAATTAAGAGTAAGATACATTGACAAGGCTACTTAATTTAATGATTTACACAGCAGAATAGCTCCCAACTACTATCTAACATTATTGTTGCTATCATAAATTATATGCGTAGAAAAAGAAAGCAAATAAATTGTATATGCGTACATTAGGGTTTTCCTTTTAATTAAGAGTAAGGTCATTTACAGTGTTTTCTTGTTGAAAACGAATATCATTATAAGATTCAAAGATAAATTTAGATTATATATTCTAATTTTTAACAGAAAACTAATAAACTGCGAATTATAGTGATTATAGCTGAACTGGGAGAAGTTATTTTGATATTCAAAAGTTATTTCCACCAGAAAAGCTTACAAACTAACGCAATTAATCCAATAGCTATACGTTATGGGGTCATCTTATACTAGTCTATGGTATCCATATACCGTAGAAGATAGGCCCCGTAATGTATCGCAGTTGCAACAATATTATGTAATAACTAATAACTCGACAACGACAAACTTGAAGTGATGTAGTAGTATATAGCTAGTTCCACGTACAGTAAAGACAAAAAGAGTGAAGCCATTAATTGAGTTTTTTTAGAATTCGGTCTGATAAGCATTCATTATTGTTTGAAATTAAATTGATCACTTATTAGTAGGTCCAGTATGTTAAAGATATTAAATCACTCATATAATTAATGGGGATGATTGGCAGTGTCTGTAGAAGCTGTGGACAACTTTTTTAATTTCTAGAACTATCTTTTAAAGCAATCATGTTTTTATTTTAGAAATTGTAGACAGATTTTTAATATCTACAGCCATTTTTGAAAGCAATCATGCTTTTATTTTTAAAATTGAATTTAAAGCCAAAACATTAAAATAAAAAATATGTTAGAAGCACTTTCTCTAGAGTTTTTATTTAGTGCTCTGAAAAATTTCTACAGCAAAATAAATTAAAGCGTAAACTAAAAATTTAAAACCTAAATCTTAGAATAAAAAATGGAAAGCCGTAGTTTCAACCAATGAGGCCCAATTAGTCCAAAATTTGGTCCAAGCCAACGCAAAAATAAATAACTAGACTTACATATTAAATGCCGTTCAATAAAAAGCCGTTAAAAAGATACAGTATTAAACATATTAATTAATTATAGTCCAAAATTTGATCCAAGTAAATGTAGAATAATTAACTAGACTCAGAGGTAGAAGTGTTCAATCCAAAGTACTGTTTAGTTTTGTTAGCTTCTTAGTTTTTATTGACTAGAATTCAGTTTTGGTTCGGATTAGATTTTAGAAAAGAATCCTTAATTTTCAAAAATTTTAATTTTGGAACTGTTTTTTTAGTTTAGCTTTGATTTTCAATTTTCAGTTAGAGAAAATAAATCTATTTAAAGCATATATTAAAAGAAAAAATGATTTACTTTTTGGATTAGAACATCCTTAATACAGCTTACTCCCTTTATTTGTTAAGTTTCCTTATACCATCTAAGGCCAAAATGTATAACATGATTTCTCTTAAATATCATCCAATCATGCAATCTTTAGATTCCTTCTTGTAATTTTCTAGTAGAGCTAGCCTTACTTTGTCACCAATTGCCTATCTACGTTACAGCCAACTGTTACATAATTAAAAATAAATAAAATCAAAATTCTGTCTTTTTGCTCGACCGTTCATTGGTTGTTAGATAATTATAGCTCCAACCAGTCGAGGCAAGTGATGCATGGCCTATGATATTTTCAAGTTTTAGTGATTCTGAGTCCACTTTGCATATTTTTATTTGTTTTGGAGCTATCTTCTACGAGTAGTAAATTTTTTTAACGTTGTGGTGTGTGCCTGTGTGGTATACTGATATGTATATGATTCTTGTAAAACCTCACCAAGAATGCTAACATTTTCTTTTCAAAGCCTTTCTTATTTGATTTTTTGGATACTTTCTTATTTAACTTGACCAGAGTATATATCTTTACTTCCTTAGTCTTCTTTTTAAATGCATCTCTTATGTGAAATAGACAAATCTGAACATATTGATTAGTAATGTACTAGGGGTATGAATGGTGACCAGGGAACGACGAGGAATAATGCATTCCTTAACGTTCCTAAAAAAAATTACCATTCACAAGGAATAATAATTTCCTCTCATTCCCTTTCATTCCCTTTTTTGTAGAGAATTAAAGAACAAAATTATTCCTTGTCAAATTTGATAAGGAATAACCTTTTCTTTTCATTCCTGGTATTTTATTCCCGTACATTCCTTTTTTATTCGTTCCTCTTGTTTCCCGGATGGTCACCAGTCGGACCCTAGGTGTTTTCACTATAGTTTTACTAATATTTAATATAGATTTGATATATATTAAATCAATTTGTATAAAACTAATAAAAATGTTATAAAATTGTATAATTATCAAAAAATTAGCCTAAACAATATTTATAAAATTTGTAGATATATAAGAAACTAATGATATTACGATCAAATATTTAAATTTTTAAAAAATTGTAGAAAATTTTGAAAGCTTTAGTAATACAAATTGTATAATTATACAAAAATAATAATATTTCAAAATTTGAAATGTTATATATGAATATATTTATTTATAGATGATGTATGAGCTATTACCATATTTAAAAAAAATTACCAAAAAAGAAATATCAATATTAAATGTAATATATGAATTATTACCATATTCTAATAAGTTTGCCAAAAATACAAATCAACATTAAATGAAATTATTCATGTCATATTTTTCCGGAAGTCATGTCATCAATTTTAGTAGTCATGTCATATTTGTTTTGTGAAATTGATTGTAGAAAGGACATGTGGCAAAATCACTTCGCAAATATAGTTTAGGGGATATCTCTTCTCAAATCAATAACCATGTATAGTCTACTGGTTCGTGGTTCAACCCACATGAGTTTTTCCTTTATATGATTTATTAACTGATCTGGTTGGTCGCGGGAGGAACACATTAAATATTACAAAATAAATTAATCTGAAAACAGACCACACTGTTTAATTCGAATTTAAAATACCTTCCGACTAATGACAAATAGTGAATCGATCATTTTTTACGATCCACCATATTAATCATTTGGGTCAAAACCCAAGTCAAAACTGACCAAATAATGATAAATTAGTTTCCAACGGGAATTGAATTCATAACCAAAAGATTATCACTAGGCTGGACTAGAGGAAAACAAAAAAAAACCTAGCTAAGCGGCAGCAACCAAAGCGAATCTTAATCCCAAGCTCCGCATTGCCGTTTTCCGGGGGCAAGACCTCCCTTCCCTCTTCTTCTTCTTCTTCTTTTGTTTTTGCTTACCTCTTCCCTGTCTCAGCCAGAGTCAACATGTAATCTTCTATGTCGTGGTGGTGGTCCTTCCTCGGAGTATGTCTGACGGAGATAACCATTAACCCTGTTTGGAGAGACGACGAGTCTATGGTGGGGATAAGGAGAGGCAAGTCGGCGTTTAGGACGGGAGGTGTATTCAGATCTATTTTCCCCTTTAGATCTTGAGTTATAGTTTCTCGGTGGTGAGTGAACCGGACCAGACGTCTCCACTTCCGTTAATTTTTTCGCACAGGTGCGGAGGTGTGACGATTGGAGGATATGTGTTTTTAGAGGCTGAAAGAAGGTCTCAGGCGAGTTTCGATCCTTTTGGAACTTGAAAATAGATCCGTTAGTGACTTCCATCGTCAAGGTCCGAATTTCATTTAGAATGTATGTCTGGTCTCGTTTTTCACAGTACATAACGTGCTTCATAATTCGTGCTAAAGAACATGATTCTGAGCCCGAAAGAGTTGGTCTTCTCATGGATTTGCACCGTTGTGGGGTTTGAAGTGCTAGTTTGAGCGTTTAACTCTGATTAAGTTGGCGACCAATGTTGCGTTCGTCTTATGTTCTGATCTTGGTTTTGGTGTTTGAAGAAAATGGAGTAGTCGGCTTACGCTTGTGTCAAGAGTTCTGAGTCTAAGGCTCTGCGTTTAGTATTGTCCATTTTCGATTGCAGAATTCTTTTGTAGTTGTGGTGAGTGCAGTGATCTCTTGTCGATGTGGTCTGTGACTGAATGCACTTGTTTTGAGAATCTTTCGACGAGGCTTGTTTGTGTGGAGGTGTATGGTGGGCTTCTATCTAGGTTTAAGGTGATTGTCAGAGAGTGCGGTCCAACCGTATCCGAAAGTTGTGTGGATCGTGAAGTGGTTCTTCTTGTCGAATTCTTAAGTCTTGGTTCTTGAGTTCTAGTTGGGATGGTATCGTTCGGCATGCTATAGGCAGCAGCGATAGATTCGGGTTGAGAAGACTGAGGGTTTTCGGGTTTTGAAGTGGATGGAATCGTTGGTTGGCCGAGGACAGCTTTGATTTTTCCAGATTACTGCGTTCGATATATTGGAAGGTCATGTGCATTGAAATGTTATAGGTTTTGTTTGCAGTTGTTTTCGTTTGTGGTGTTCTAGTTTATTACACAAATAAAATAATTATCACTAGGTTCAATAAGTGTTTTACCATGAATGAATAATTTCATACGGAAAAAAAATTATCACTAGGCTACTATAACTTAGTTATCCACACTCATTTTATTTGATAAAAATCAATAATGGTTTAATTTTCTGAATTATATTATTATTATCAATAATATAGTGAACCTTCTAATAACTGCAGACGTTAGGCCTGGGCATTTCGGGTATCGGTTCGGTTCGGTTCGGGTATTTCGGGTTTTGGGTAGTTCGGATAGGGGTTAAAGGATCCATTTAGTACTTAACTTATTTTCGGTTCGGTTCGGTTCGGATAGTTTCGGGTTCGGTTCGGTTCGGATAGTAAATGTAGGAACCGAAACATTTGGATC
>NC_027753.1:26576665-26581376 GCF_000695525.1 Brassica oleracea var. oleracea
ATGTATATATAATTAATATTTTTATATATTCGGGTACCCGTTCGGTTCTCGGTTCGGTTCCGGTTTGGATCGGTTATTTCGGATATAAAAATATAGGAACCGTTCGGGCATTTGAGAGTATTAGTCCGGTTCCGGTTTCGAGTATTTCGGTTCGGTTCCGGTTCGGTTCTTCGGTTCCGGTTATTTTGCCCAGGCCTAGCAGACGTCATGAATCGCTATGTGACGTTGTGTGTGATCGATCTTCATCTTGATCCGACAAAGAAAAAACGTTGGACATATTTGGGTCTGTGTTGAACTGAATGATTGGGTCTTCTGCTAAATTGGTTTCCTACTTTCACTTCATTGTCATGTTTAGCTTTCCGACGAAGAAAATCTTTGGACTTTAAAGTTCTTTTGGGCCTGCGTTGAACATATTTTAATTACTCTTGTTCATTTCCAATCTCATTCCATTTTCAAACAGAGTGCAGAGTAAAATCTACACTATTCTTATTTTATTTTCACTTTATAAATTAAGTTTATTACACAAATAAAATAATTATTATTTTTATATATTTTTTTGGTCAAAATTATTTTATTTTATATAACTTTTCATTTCTACTCCAAAACATCTAATCTATTAAAAACATCTAATCTATTAATTTAGAATCTTACTTTTTATCTATTTAAAAATGTTGTCATTTAAGTTTAGACATATTCACATCTTATTAGAAATAAATATAACATCCTTTTTGATTCGGTTATACAATATATGTTCCATTTATGCATTATACAATCTATTTATTTAGAAGCTTATTTTAGATCTCGTTTTTATATTTCATTTTTATACTACTACTAATACCTCAAATCAAATGAAAAAATCAACTTTATTTACATATGTATGGTCTAACCATTTATTTTTCATGTTTGGAATAAACCTATACTAACCAAAATCCTTTTATTAATCATTTTAAACATGGTTTAAATTGTTTAGATTACTTTTGGTCATTTTCATGATCGAAACAAACTTTTAATAACCGTTATGTATAAACTAGAGCAGTGCGCGTAAGTTTTTATGAGAAAGAAACTATCTTATATACTTAAAATCTAAATAAATATACTTAAAACACTCATATGCAAACAATCATGGGCTTTGTTTATAATGTAAAATGTCATAAATATTTTATATATTTTAGATCTTTGTTTATGATGTGAAATGTCATCTATTTATTAATATATTTTATACCAATTTTATTCAGATAAAATATTTTTCCATCAATCCAAATTTTTTTTCAAAATAGGATATCAGTTGTATATTTAGTAACAAGAAATTCTTTATACTAAATCTAAACAATGAATTCAATAATAAAAGTTTGAAAATATTTTGGTAAACAAATAACAATTTATTAAAACATTCTCCCTATATATTCTATGAAACTCGGTTCCAAATTCGAATATTTCCTTTAGTTAAGATAATGCATTCTTTTATAAAATCTTTTAGCAATAGGGTTTCCTAAAACATTTTTATATATATTCAATTTATTTGCTTGTGTGGGACATTGCATTGTAACATATATATAGGTTGGAACTTAGAAGTTCTAACCTCCAATCCATTACTGCACACTGTTAACTCATATTTTCTTGGCCATTTTTGAAGCTCGCACTGTTTATATTATTAAGACAAAAGAATGAAACGATGAACTCAACTACTGTTCTAATTAGAACGGTTTAGCCATATTTGAAACTCGCACTCCTTACATTCTTAAGACAAAATGATGAAATTACGAACTTGAATAATGTATTTTATGAGTTTAAATGAGTAAATAGAAATTAAAAGTAATATGGAAGCAAATTTATACAAACCTTCACTTTTTTTTGCTGATAAACCAAAAATTAAAAATAGATGATGTTTGAATTCGTAAACCCGAAGAAAAACCACTCATATATATGGTAGGCATGTTAGTAGACCAAAAATAAAAAAAAGCATTTTAACATTTAAATTTTCAAAAATTGTAAAATGACCATTCAAAAACACTAATTTTATTTAAATATTTTTTTAAAGCGCTAAGCGCAGGTTAAGAATCTAGTAGTAGGTTAAAGTGAAACTCAACTCCACTATACACATTCGTTTCTAAGAAAATAGAATAATACATTTGACAGCTTTTAAGAATATAGAATTATAATATACATTAGCTCTCTAAAATTTAAAGATGAAGACTAATGTTTCAGTAGAATATGTCAACAACCAATACTACTTAATCTATATTATTAAAACATAAGTCATGACTTATTACATTTTTGATATTTTAAAATGGACTATCCTCTAGAATGTTTATCAAATTTTACATAATTTAATCATCGTATCTTTTATTATCTTTATCTTTTATTTAAAATACAAATAAATATTATGTAAGAAAAATCTAAGAAAATCTTTTTAGAATCATTTGAAATTCTATTTCCGAAAATAATTCATTTATATTTTAACTATTATAAAATATTATTATAATTTAAAATTAAATTTATTTTTGTTTTATTAGCAAAAATAAAAATCATATAAAATATTTTTATTTTTTATTTTAATGATAATAAAAATTTAAATTAATTAAGATTTGTAAATACATTTTATAAAGATCTTAAAATAATTTTGTTAGAAAGAAATATCTATTTCAATTTGAAATAGAATAAAATAAAAAAGTTTTATCCAACTTTGTGTATTTGAAGCAATTTTTTAAATAAGATTTTTACTACAAATTTATTTTGCATATACAATATATTATAGTTTCTTTTCTAAGAATATTTTTTGTTGTTTTTAACAATACCTAAAAATATTTCTTCTCTATTATGTAGGTTCCATTTAATTTGACTTCCATATACATTTCAAACTTAGAAATAAAATTAAAAATATGTAAAATAGTATTGTTACATGATAATGTTCTCAAAATAAATTTTGTTACAAAAATTTATAGTAATAACAATATAAGTCACTTAAATATAGGCATTATAGAGTTATATAATACGTATAAATTACATTAATTTAGTGATAAATTTTGTTATATAAACTAAAATTTTTAGTACAAGAAAACTCCAACCATAATACATATCTAGTTTTTTTTAAACTAGTATTAAGCACACTAAATAAAGCCTGGCTTGTTTTTTAAGGCTTTGGCCAAATTTTCTCAACCACCTGTAGAAAGATGGGGTCGAAATCCCGTGCTTGTTGCTAGTTAAAATTGTGTAACCTTTTGTTTTGTTTTGTATTGTTTTGTACTCCTTTCTCTTTTGTGTAACTGATCTAGGCAGCAAGTTAAATTTCCGATCAGGACTCTGTGACCAGTGTTAATCTTCATTGTTGGTACCACTATTGTTCTATAAAACGGAAAAGAACAAAATGTTCCGAAGTTGTGAACAATTTCAAGCATATATACAAGAACATTCTTTTTTTTTTTAACCTCCGGTTAATTATGCTATTACAACAATGAAAAATATTACATAGACGATTTTACAGCCGACAGTTCTACCACTATACGCTGACTGCGCTATTCAGAGCCATCCTAGTCCTATGAGATCCAGAACATTCTTTATATAGCCACAAAATATCATAAAAGACATTTACAAGCTATAGAAAAGAGAAAAGATGATTTTAGAAAGTATAATTTATATTTCTTTGCCTTTGTAATGATAATTCAAATAATCATAAATGAAGTATTGCCGAGATGTTAAAGAGTAGGTGCTATATATCCATTAACTAGAAGAATCTGTTGAGATATCTCTGAAGAAGCTTTGCAACTATGTTTCTGTAAGCTGTTTCAGTGGGATGAAAACTGTCCCAAAACACATAATCCGATCTCACGGGACATACAGCGGCTGTATAGTTGTTGCATAGAGCAGTCACTTCTATGAACCCCGTTCCGCAACATCCTAAATTACTCACCTTAAATCCTATAAAAAAAGTCATGAAAATATGTTAAAAGAATTGATTGTTTCATTTCATTAAAAAGAGAAGTAATGACGATTTACCATATTGTTGAGGGTATAAAATGAGATCAAGTAGAGGATCATAGATGTCAATATATATTAAAGTCGTGTCTTGTAGGGTTCTTGACAAGCCATCTATCTTTGCAGAGAGTTTAGCATTGAAAAGTTTACACGCATCATTAAACCGAACAACACAATCTCTTGTTGGTCCTCCAGCTACAGTTCTCTGCGAAGGGACACATCCTATTGGTGGTGCACCAAACATAAGTATTCTTCTTGCACCATATTGGTACAGTGTCTACCAACATCACACGATAAACCAAATAAGAGATTAAATATAATTCTTTAAGATAATTTTCTAAAGTAGTAAAAATCTTATATATTAAAACAGAAGTCACAACTTTGATTCATATGTGATTTTTTAAAAAATGGACCTAATGGACATATTCCTAAAAAATCATGTTACATTTAATCAGCTCTAATCTTATCATTTAAATTTTGGGACTACAAAATTTTTTTATTGAGCTATCAATAATTGGATTTAAACAATAGATGATCTATTGGATTTATAGACAATATAAATTAAATAGATATAATTTAATGTTGTAATACTATACCTCCATATGTTAAATATTTAAATATTTGTCGATGTTAATTTTTAAAATTATAAATATTTTTTTTTTAAATAACAAAAATCATATTATCTAAGAATGATTAATCTTTACTACCTTAAACCAATGAAAACACAAAAATCATATTA
>NC_027753.1:26581476-26608322 GCF_000695525.1 Brassica oleracea var. oleracea
AATGAGGTCGATCGATCCAAGAACGATAATAATTTGAAGAATACATGTTTTTTTTCAATCAAATTCGTGTGTAAATATAATATGTGAGAGGATGAAGAAATGGAGTGAATGAAGAGGTTGGGGGGTGCGGGTATTTATAGATGAAATGCTGCCGACAGTACCGAGGAAATTCCGACGAAATACCGACGGCAACGGCTCTTTCCTTGGAATTTCCTCGGAATTTTTAAAATCCCCAATGGCTCTCCAACGGCTATAATATATCCTCGGATATTCGTCGGTGTTTTCCGAGGAATATGCCTTCCTCGGTATTTCATCGGTATATTCTGAGGAAACCCAAATTTTGGGTTTTCTCGGAATTTCCTCGGAAATTCGTCGGAATATTCCGAGGATCTCATTTTTCGTCAGAATATCCGTCAGAATTACGATGTTTTCTTGTAGTGCAATTCAGCACGGACAATGAGTTGAAATTATTTATGCGCATATCAAAGGGACGATGCATTTTACGGTGAAGACGAATGTTACCGTAACATCCAAAGTTGACTTACCTTTTTGGTCACACATCTTGGTCACACATCCGTTTACAACTCCAGAGTTAAGCGTGCTTGAACTGGAGTAGTGGAAGGATGAGTGACCTATCGGAAAGTGATTCGCGATACCGTGTGAGTGAAGCCAAAGCACGGAGAAATGTTATGTGGTGATTGCAGGGTCAGTAAACAAGATTTTCGGGCCTTGGAAAATTAACGCACAACCCGTCAGACGGGATGGGGCCCACGGGCCGAGAGAGCGGGCGTGGGTAGCCCATTAGTCGTGGGCGGTTGGGACGTTATGAGTGATATGAGAGCTGGTTAGCTATCTCGGTTCTGACCTGAGAAGCGTCTTGAGACCTGTCGTGAGGCGCAATAAGGACGTTGCGTTCTTTGAAAAAGGGTTAATTGTAACATCCCGTGTTGTAACATACGAAAAAGCTTAAGAGGATTGATTTGGCTACCTATGTCACCAAAGTTGACTTACCTTTTTCGTCATACATCTTTTTAGAACTTCAGAGTTAAACTTGCTTGAATTGGAGTAGTGGAATGATGGGTTATCTATCGGGAAGTGATTCGTGATACCGTGTGAGTGAGGTCAAAGCACAGGAAAATGTCATGTGGTGATTGCAGGGTCAGTAAACAATACTTTCGGGCATTGGAAAATTACCGCCCGTCAGACGGGATGGAGTCCACATGCCGAGAGATTGGGCATGGGTGGACCATTAGCCGTGGATGGTCGGAGCGTTATAGTTACACTTTCACCAAATTTAATAAATGGAGCTATTTCTAAACCTCATGCTTGGCCTTCTCTCAAGTTCTACTCTTCCAAGATTTTACCACTTTTGAACGATTCCCAGAAAGCACAATTCAACGCTCGTCACAACATCAAAGGAGCTATGCTTATTGCTGAAAGTGTGATTAGCGAAGATCTCTTCCAATCTTATATTGCTAGAGGACATCCTTCTTGGCTTGCAAATCTTTTTGTTTAAGTCAAAATCCTCCTCTTTATCTATGCTTGAATTTGTTCCTAGTACAACACTCCAGGATTATACTTCTATAAAATTCTAGTGTTTAATTAAAAAAAAAAAAAAAAGACGCTCACATCGACTGCAATACCTGTTCCAACTATCAGGGCAGTCCTGATGACGAGCATGCCCGGATCGCAAGACAAACAGACTAAATGAATAATACCTATAAAAATTACACAAGACACTAGAAAAATTCTTAGAGCAATACCTATAGACATATAAAAATAGAATTAGTAGATTATATATATATATATATAGAATGAATAGATTTGTAGCAAAAAAAAAGATTATATATAGTTTTTTTTTAAAAATAGTGTTTCTGTTTTGGATTGAAAAACAAGTTGGCCTTTAAAAAAAATTGTTTTTTGTCTCTCGAGATATTTTATGGTTATGAATATTTGTCTATGCTTTAACATCTTGTTCACAACTGTTGTTATTTTGCATGTGAATAGTCCTCTTTCATTTTGCATGTAGTTTTGTTTGTTTGCATACTGCGTTAATTACCATGGTTCGTAACATCCAAATTCGGATCAATATTGTACGTTCTACACTTTTCCCAAATTAGAATAGTCAGTGAAATTTTGAAATTTCCCAAAACAGAAAGTTGATACGTATACGCAATAAAAGCAGCATATCTAACATCGCGTACTAACTGTTTAATTCTATTTCACATGGAACTGAAATTCAGAAAACTAAAGACTTGTCACCTTTTTCATCATTTCACCTTTCAAAAATACTGACACTTCTAGTTTGCGGAGAAATAGTTACTCGATTTGGTTATCAAAGACCCAGTTAAGTCTTATAGATGTACAAACTTATATGACAAATAAAGACATACGTATCACGTATGCCTTATACACTCTAACCAGTGGCGGACGCAAGTGTTGAGGAATGGGGTCACGTGCCCCCAACTAGTTATTATTTTCTTTCGGTAATTACTTTTAATTTAAGAAATTTTTTATAATCCTACAATGAAACGTAATGAAATAAAATGTTGTGTCCTCATCTAAATATGATTCTGCTTCCGCCACTGACTCTAACTAACGTTGAATAGTTTTATCCTTTTCTCACATATGTAAATTGCATTTCTTAAGAATAATTATCCACGTATGCTCATAGTCTGATAGTCAGAAGACTATTCTTTACCAACTTAGTCGAAAGCCGAAACTGAAACATTCGGATCGTTTTGGCCATCTAGATGGATGCCTATAAATATCTAAATGCTCGACTTAATAGAACAGAGTCTATTTCTACACAATTGTCAACGTCTTCACATGGTTGTTATCTTTTACTCCGTTGTTATCTAATACTAGAAAACAAATCCGCGCATTCGCGCGGACATATGGATTAATTAATAAAAATTTAAATTATTTTAAAAATATTAGTAATATGTCTATACTTAATATTTAGACTTTTTACTTATTAAATTTTTTTATTTATTTATCTCATGCATTTATTAATTTTTTATCATACACAAAAATTGAGAGATATTTACGTATTAATTATGTGATAAAAATAAAATATTAAAAGCTGAAAGTTTCTCAAAATAATATTTTTTTCGAAATAAATGGTATTGTAAACAAGTAAAATAATAAGATAAAAAATCTCTCTCTCTCTCTCTCAAAAGGTGTGTTCTTCAGAAACCTAAAATTTTTGAAAAGCTGTGTCGTTCCTAAACTAAAATAAACATGTGAAATGGTGTATCGTTCAAAAATTAAAAGAGGCGTGTAAAAAGGTGTGTCGGAATATGACACATCCTCTGCTAAAACAATTTGATGATCTCTCTCTCTCTCTCAAGTGCTGCTCCATTTTTTTCCCCAAAACACTCTTTTTCAAGCTGGGGCTTTATAACTACAAAAATGTGTTTCATTCAGAAATTATCAGTTAGAGAATGAAACATCCTTTGCTAAAACAGTTCGATGATTTCAGATTTTTTAAAACGAAAAAGATCTTGTATGTTCAATTACAAACTATGATAAATATAACCGGTAAATAAAACTTATTTTTCTATAAAATAATGTTAGCGGAAAATAAAATCAAGTTTGTTATTATAGTACATAGACGATATGACCTTACTGAGATTATGTAAATTACTTCAACAGAAAAGTTTATATCTGTTACGTAATGATCAGCCAACAAATATGGTTAATAAACGCTTCATACAATAATCAAGAACTTAAGTGTCACAAGACAATTAAAAAGAACTATCTACAATATATGCAATCAGCTAAATGCAATCTCTATATAACATGGATAACCAATTTGATTTAGTAATACAAACTGTCAAACAAATGATTTAGGCATTGATAGACAACCAATGACATTCCCCTTCAAAGTTTTCTATTAACAGAACATCAAAATCTTCATTATTAACTTTTGTTAAATGAAATAATTATAGAAATTAAAAACATTCATTCTATTCCTTGCCGTTTTGTCAGCGACTTAGGGAAGACATGTACCTTTTTTATTTGGAGAACTTTGAACCAGGGATCCAATAGATAAAAAGACTATGATATTCTGGATTGGTAAGGACAATAGCCGAGATCATTGAGTTTCTGAAAAAGATGATATTTTCTGATTCTAAATAACTCCATAAAAAATAAATTAAAAAAGAAAAATAGTGAGGAAAGTATGAAGAAACCATATATGAGATTTTTAATCTATTATGAAAACATAGAATGATTAATCTTTTGAAAATATACAACTTTTCTATTATGAAAGGGTTCAGTGGTCAAGCTTTTAAAAAAATGCAACTCTTCAAAATGTGTAGACTTTTGTAAGTGAATCTACGGCGTCATACTCTAAATCCTCAATGAAATTGTGGTCGTTAGATTATAGATTAGGAAAAAATACCACCATTACTTTTTCCTATTAAAATGATGATATACTCCAATAAACAATTAATTAAAAACAAAACAATTGGTGAAGGAAAGAATGAAAGGAACCATATATATATATTTTGTAAGAAAGTCTTTAATATCAAAGAGTCCCATGCTTAAACCTTTTAAAAATATACACCTTTCCAATATGAAATAGTTCAATCAAAGACATGTTCATTAATACATTTGCGCAAGCAAATAAATTCTTTACTAAAAATAATTTATTTAATATTAATAGAATGTATATCTTTTTATTTAATACTTTTAACTTTTTCATTTAAGTATTGAATATATTAATTTAAAATAACAAAACTTAATAACTTAAGAATGAGAATGTGAGATGTATGTAATAAAATTAACCATAAATTGACTGCTCAGTTTAGAGAAAGATAAATAAACATTTTTATTAGGAATATTGGGTTGAGACAATGGCAAAAACTGGCCGATATCCAGTATTAGAAATATCAACCTCCTTGATTATCCTTTGCGTAGCTATTTTGACATGGTGCAACTCTTTATATACAAAACAAATATCTTTTATATATATATACAAAGCAAATGCTGTATCAGTTAAACATACAAAACTGTAATAGTTGAATACCAAAAAATACAAATCACCAAATGTTGCAATTGTTAATCCTTAAAGATTGTAATGGTTTTTATAAATAGTTGTAAATGTTTATCTAAGCAACTGCAATGATTCATTATTTAGAAAAAAAAAAAAAAAAAAAACTGCAATGATTCATTTAATTGGTTATATCCATTAAATTTCCAACAGAATACTTTACTTTCTCACAATTAAATTATCAACTTTTTTCTTTAAATATAAATTTATTTTCTATACATTATAGTGATATTTATATTTTTCAATAGTTTTAAACTATTTTTGAAAATTCTATTACTTTCAAATTATTAAGATATAATATAATGAATTATATATCAAAAATTTACCTGGGAGCATTTTTTAAATTAAAATTTAGGAAATGTTTTTGTACAATGTAATACATAGATTTGAAAAATATTAGTTTTAAAAGATGCAGCTTTTCATGTAAAAAATGCAATTATAAAAGAAAAGGTATATAATCTATACTAAAAATAAACAATCTTAAATGACATTATTGAATAAGTTACAATATAGAGACACATTTGTAAAAAATCATTTGTTGGGATTTTATGATTGTATTTGATAATTTGTCCATTCATAATGCATAAGCATATGTACGGTATAACATGAAGAGTTATCGTATTTGTAGTTTACTAATTTCTAACATCATATATAAAAGTTTAATTTCCCTAGAAACTTGCCGATGAAGTATCCCAACTTCTTTTTCAAGTCCAAACTTCCCCACTTAAGCACATGTACAAACAGAAGAGTGATGCACTTGAGGATGTCGTTGAGGCTGTGTTAGACCATAGTAATTGTTCTGGTCCTCCTAACCAAATCCCTCATTTACAAATTCTCAGCGATCTAGATAATTTATAAATTATACATACAGGTCTAAAAAGAGAGATGAGACATAAATAGAACCTGGAAATACTAACAAACAAAAATTCAAAAAAAAGAAGCGTTATTTGAGATTCTCAATTCAGTTTTTTGGGATGTGTCAATTACAATGTACAAAAAATAATTTAGGAGTTAAACTTTTTGAGAAAGTATCATTTTCAAAGACGAAAGATGTCAGCATTTATAAATAATCTTAGAAAAAAAGCTAAATGAGTTGTCGATCGTTCGTTGGCCACAAGTAGATGCAATTATCCGCTCTTCCTCCCACACATTCCTAACCATTCAAAAAGAGTTACATTTCTTAAAATAAAATAACTACTGAATTGATTTCTTTTCCTGTTAATATGTAAACTCAAAAATAAATATTTATGAACAGTAAACAAAAAAAGATATAATTTGAACCAGTTAATCGGCTACTTTGCATATATCTACAATTTATGCTATCGATGCATTTCATGTTTGTCAAGATCTATTTTTTTATTATTTTTCCATGCATGAAAATTATGGGATTACCCTCATCTGAATGCTTTTGGGTGGTTTATGCCTATGTTTTGGGTTATGCTTTGAACCTGCCTCAGTTGTACTTGTTCGGGAGTTCGTACTTGTTTGGGGTGATCTGTATGTGCATTGTTTGTTGTTACTTCAAGTGGTGAAGAAGTGAAACTGAGGAGTGCTTTCTCGTGGTAGTCTTGGTTCAACGGTTCGGTCATGGTATCGATCGTCGCTAATCTCCGGCTCCAGTCTAGCAGTTTGAAGCTTTGCCTCATATTTACCTGTCATGGAAATTTGCAAGGATTAATAGTTTATCTCCTTGTCTTCCTCGATTGATTACCAAGCTTTTGATCTCGGTGACTCCTCAGTTCTTTGGAGCAATATAAAGAGTCAAGCTTGTGTTTCAAATCCTAATAAAGTTCAGCTTTGAATGTGAAGAACTACAAAAATTACATCATGGTTGTTCTCCTTCAGCTGCATTTCATCTTGATGAAAATCCCCTGAATCAAGGATTGAAGTTTATTACATTCTCCTTTTTGAATGGTGCCTACTGGCATTGATTTCGTATCTGCTATTTTAATGTTCTTTCACTTTTGTACTGCTGTAGTTATGCAGTTTTCATGCATCTATGTATGACGTCATGAACTTATTTCTTTTTTAATAAAATACATGATTCAGTGTTAAAAAAAAAAACAAAGGCCGTCGTCAACTTCTTTCAAACGCCGCCGTCATCATTTTTCTTGTTTTTTCTACTGGATTTAGTGAAACTCCACTGATTCATAACATGAAAAGCTACATTTTTATATAGATCCGATTTCTCAACCGTATAACACCCAATCTGTGCGTATGCTTGCCGCCGAACGCCTGTCTGCCGTAAACTCGGCCGCGTACTTGGCGTTTTCAAACATAGGTTTAATCCCTTTTTACACTGTGTCTTTTTTCAAACGTTTGACTCAGTTATTTAAAGAGAATTATTCATCTCTTTCAAAATCTAATTAGGAGTTGTTGATGAACAGATAATCGAGAAACAGTGAGCAAATTGATTTAGTGGAAAGGAGAGAGGGCGAGAGGAACAACGATCGATCAGCAGCCACGAGTGTCCAACGAATTTTTTTTTCGACCAGGTTTGGATGTGGAAGACAAGAGACAATGAGCGAGAGACAATCTGATGAATAAACTACAATCCATTCTATTAATAAGTTTATGAAAAAAGATGACTTTTAAGGCAAATGACGGTTCTGCCGTTTCTGTAAAGCGGCACCATTGAAAAGCTATGAATTGGTGACCATTGCTCAAAGGGAAGATGACGTCATAGTTTTATCTTAAACAAAATCTTATTCGTTAAATTATAAATTCAAAATAAACTACACCTTTGGATCTTTGTTTTTTTTTTCCTATAAAGAAGGAATGACGTCAGAGGTTTGGAAAAAAACGGATTGCTATTATATATAGATTATATCAATGTCTTCTTGAAATAGGTGATAACATTGGTATTAAATGAGAAGACCCACAAGGTCACAATCCGTTCACCGTTGAAGCAATAAATGGAAATGAAAAAAAATTATATATTTACATTATGAAATAAATATGATAAACACTGAGCCAATAAACACGTAACAGGTTTTTCATATAAGGTATCTCTCGCTTATCAAAATAGTAGTATAGAGTAGAAAAGGTTTTTGTCTTTGTTCAAAGCTATATATATAAAGCCTAAAACATTTAATCAAACTGCCCGTGATAGCAATCGTTACTGGCTATGCAATCAAACCGCCAGTGATAGCAATCGTTACTGGCTATCAGGGCGGCCCTCGGCCAAGTCCAATGAAACATTCGCTTTGGACTCCTAAAATTTTTGAAAATTTTTATATGTAAATATACCTTCAATTTGTAAAAAAAAAATTTTTAGATCCCCAAAAAATTTTAAAATCTTTACTAAATGGTTTTGGGCCTCCAAACTCTCAGGGCCGCTCTGCGGGCTATGCACCTTTGTTTTTGTTTTCAACAACAGTTTGGTCGTCTGAACTCTAGAAGAACGTGTGATCCCATTTTTAAGGGAGCCAATTGATTTAGGCTTCGTGAGTGACATTCCTATAGTCAAAAGCAATGATTTAAAAAAAAAATATATTCGTTTCAAAATGTTACGTATTCTAGATTTTTTACACATTTTAATAAAACACATTAAATTTGCATAATTTTTTGTGATTATCTTTTTTCCGTAATTTGAAGCCAATAAAAATCCAATAAGTACAATTAAGTTTTTTAAAATTTGCAATTAGTTAATAAAATATGCATTGAAAATGCAAAAAAATAGATTTTTTTGGAACAAATTTTTTTTTTAGAATATGTAATATTTTGAAACGGAGGGAGTAGTATTTTTTTACCGCCAAGAAATTATATTAGTTAATCAGTTGTATAATTAATTTATTATATTCATGAGACATTATTTTCATCCATATGTATTTGATGAAAAAGCGATATCATATTCGATACAAAAGTAAATAGTTCGTTTATTATTTTTAAAAGGTATACGTCGAAACTTTACAATTTGTTCTTTCTTGTGTTTCGACCGATGTTAATTGATTGGTAGATGCATGTTTCTCTAAACCTAAAGCCGAAATACTCTAAAATATGAAAACATTAAAATGTGGATAGAAAAGTAAGATATGGTTTTTACAAAAAAAAGTAAGAAATGGTTGAATCATTTAATATGATACTATATCATATCCACGTACGGCGAGACAACAATTAACAGTTGTGCATTTATTTATATCTCTATCTACATCTATCAGACGACAAATACCGAATTTGGGCACTGTTATTTAGCTAAGAGTTCAGCTATGCGTACGCATCTTGGTAACCTAACAGCACGATTACTGGGGGTTCTTAGAGTATAATTCTTTGCGGAATATAAGAACTTGTCTCTTAACTTTTAACTAAAAAAATTAAGAACCAGCTCTTAAAACTCTTATTTAAGAACCGGTTCTTAGTTTTTTTTAATTAAAAGTTAAGAGACAGGTTCTTATATTCCGCTAAAAATTCTATCTTAAAAACCCTCCAATAATCATGCTAATTTATGTCGTGTACATTGACTTTATTTCCCAGCGGACCAATACAGTCACTTTAATTTATTAAGATTCTCGCCTTGCGCAGAATGAACTTTTTATATATAAATTATTTTATGTATTATATTTTTTTACATATTATGAAATAGTAAATATATATTAAACAATTAAAAATAAG
The DNA here is from genome assembly GCF_000695525.1 of Brassica oleracea var. oleracea. Taxonomy (NCBI): domain Eukaryota; kingdom Viridiplantae; phylum Streptophyta; class Magnoliopsida; order Brassicales; family Brassicaceae; genus Brassica; species Brassica oleracea. The sequence continues at coordinate 26,591,147 of NC_027753.1, forward strand.
TAACTATTACATATATAATTAAATGGTGCGAACATATAAATCAATTTTATTAATCCAAACCATATTTTTTTCTATTTGATAGGATATATAATTAACTTTAAATGATATTAACATATATAATATATTTTTAATATTAATATCTATTAAAAGATGTTTTCTACTCATATTATTTTTTGATCATTTGTTTTTTTATAACAAAAACTTTAAATTAGTGATAACAAAATTTCCATTGTGGGATTAATCGTTTTAATAATTTATAATTAAAAAAAAAGAAGTTGTCAATGTTTTTTCAGAGCTTTTATCAAAAAAAATTGTTCAAAGTAAATTTCAAAATTAAAATATTTGTGTATCAAATCTTTATCATTCAAAATCATTAATTGCCATATATATTTTAGCCACATTAGGTAATTTCGTAATTTTTATTTAAGAAAATAATAAAGATCATTAATAATGAATTTATGGTTAGTTTAACAAAAAGCTTATTATATAATTAGATGGACCAACATATTTCTCTAATGATTCTAAAAATTGTCCTAGTGATGACACATGGCTACAAAAAAAAAAGTTGTAATGTTTCTCAATTAATATATAGGGGATTTCATGCATAAAAACAGTTGATTCATTTTTCTGTGTCCGTATTAAAAAATGTGAACAATGATATCTAATCAATTAGTGATTACAGTTTAAACAGGTGGTTAAGCCACCTAATCAGTTGTGCCACTAGGGTCATGTTCGTTATACCTTCCATGTAACTTATTTGGATGGAGATAATATTGTTAGTTTAGATTTCAAATTACAAGTCATCTAAATGATTCATCCGGATAAACTTTATATATTTAGGTTTAATTTTTAAACCCAACCAGCTGAACCAAATTGAACCATTTGGACGAAGATGGTTCAATCAAAATGCTTTAATGTCTATTATACACATGATATAATTCAAGAACTATCAATCTAAATCTAATATCATTTTTTGTCACTCATGAAAAAGGACAAAACCGTAAAAACATATTTTCCACCAAAACCAAAAACACATTATCATGTCAAAACCGCAAAAACATGTTTTCCGATAAAACCGCAAAAATGCATTCTCCACCACAAAATCGCAAAAATTAATTTTTCTGCAAAAATCGCAAAACATACCTTCCCACTAAAACGCATATTCGCGCCAAAATCGCAAAAGTGCATATTTCCGCCAAAACTGGAAAATGCATTTTCCCACCAAAATCGCAAAAAAAAAACACATTTTTCCGCCAAAACCGCAAAAACATGTTTTAACGCTAAAACCACAAAACTGCATTTTCCGCCAAAACCACAAAATTCATTTTCCAACAAAACTAGAAAATATTTTTTCTCGTTAAAATCGCAAAATCAAATTTCTCGAATTAAATCGTGAATATGTATTTTCCTCTAAAGCACCAAAATTATATTTTCCGCTAAAATCAAAATTTAAAATAATTATACTTTAAATAAAATAAAAATTAATATAGTAAAAATGATTGAATCAAAATAAGGGTGTATTATTAATTTGTTTACTAAATTCATTTAGATGGAAATGAAAAATAAAGAAACAAACATGAGTCATTTAGATGATCCATCTGACGAACAGGCTTAGTAATATCTGGAAAGATCAGGTTAAAGGATCATCTCGATGAAGATGAAACGAACAACCCCTAGGTGGATCGATATTAAAATGCAAGGCGCGCTAAGGTTTTTGGGCATGAAAATCGTCTCTGCCCAAAACAATGTAATCCTGTGGGCTAAGCCCATAAAGAAACAAGTTACATTGTAATGAATCGCTTCAGATTTCATCTGCCCATATTTTTTTAATACTGGTTTAGTTGTTAACTATATTTTATAATTTCTATTATAAATAATGATCAATTACCAACAACATATGTAATATTGTTGAGCTTCATGTATAATATAACGGTTTCACGATGTAATTCTCTCTGGAGACCGCATACCTGATGAATAAACTGTTGGAACTATTTTTTGAGAATTGTGAAAAATGTATTCATATGTCAAAAAATAAGTTCGATTGAATGTGAAATGTTGGTCCAGAGTCACTGATTTTAAGAACTTGTAATGTTTTGACAATTTACCTATGTTTATAAGAAACTAGTAAATGTCCAACATTAAAACATGAGGTAGAAGTCTTCTTGTTTATATATGGAGAAGTAATAACATGGTTTAAAACCTAGTAAAAATACTATAGTATAGTGATGAAAAGATATACAAAATTAAAATGTGTGTGCACATTAGACCGAGATTAAACCAAGCAGAGTTTGGTTTTGGAATTAGAATTGAGAATGAATTTGTGATTTGGTATATAGATTGTTGGTCTATTGCCTTATTAATTTTCAGACAAATTCAAATTAATGTTATGATTAATTAATTAAATCATAATTATATTTTCATTAGTAGCAAAACGTCACCATTTGATTTGGTCATGGATTCAATTTAATTATATGAATCAATGCATTCTCGTGTAATGAATGCATACACGTTTTGTTAATATTGCTTTTTGTAAGGTTCAACGCCTTTGAATCCTCTACTCGTTAACTAGTTCTTATCCTGTTTATGGTTGTTTAAGAAGAGATTAAACTAAAGCAATAAGAACACACACAATTTAATGAGTTCCCGGCCTCTTACCGGTACGTCTCGTGGGAGACTGTCCTCCCAAACTTCACTATGAATAAGAGGGTAAAGAGGTGATCACAACTATGATCTAGCTTGTGTATGTGCAAGCTTTGTATCTGAGAAAACGTAAAACCTTAGGCAACAAGATAGCTTAGGTTTTGTTTATGTATGAGATAGCAACAAAACGCTAATGCTTTTTGTCTTGGGCTTGCGCAGGAGATTGGCCCAGTGTAGGCTACATGGGCTTTGGGCTTATGCCAACAACACCAACAATCTCCACCTTGTGGGCTTAAGCCCAGTGCGTACCAACCCTATGCCTCCGTGTTTCTCTCTCTCTTGTCTGAAGCGGCAAGTCTCACTCGTAGTCTTCTCTCTCTTTTCAGTCCCCGTGAAGTCCCGATCTCTCGAGCTTGCTCCTGCGGTGTTCCTCCCTTCAGAGCTCCACCGTCTTCTGTGTTGCGAGGAATCCCTTAAGACTTGATTGATCCAATTTGGACCCGACGTCTCTCTTCCTCGTTTGCGCGAATCGATTTTGATGTCTTCGATGAGGCTTGACGAAACGATCTTCGATTCTGGCCAGGAACCGCATTTCTCTCCCATCTGAAGTCTAGATCGATCGCTTCTGCCTTCATAATCAGTCGGCGTCAACACGAGCAACATCTTTGGATCTCCTTCGATGCCTATCTTTGGCTTCGAATCTCTAGCTCAGGTAACCTTTGAGCTTCCTTTCTCTTCGATTTCTTCTCAACTGCTGATTTCCCCAAATTTCAGAAACCCTAATTTTTGACTCTTGCATTTACAGCTTCTCCCGAGACGATATCAAACTTCCCACAAGCTTCTCATGTACCAGAAACAACTTCTTCTCCTCCAGCCTGATAGCTTGTCTCCGAAACTCCAACAATTTTCAGAACCTACCTCCGATGCTCACTTCTTAGGTTTCGGATACTCCACCTGCGTCAAAACACTCGGTAATTACTCAATCAAACTTGCTCTTCGCCTTTTGACTTACATAATTTATTAGAATCTCACAATCCCTAGAACTCCACCGTATTGATACTAACGAGTTCTCGTTGCTTTGATTGTGAGGTGTTGGCTTCTACTTCCGATTGCTCTGCAGGTCCATGTCTCCTCATATCACATTGAGGATACCCAGACACACATCAAACTTGTTTCCAGGTACTTCTTTAGTTGGCATATCTACCGAGTTTAGAGAAGTATGAATCTTAGAAACCTTGATAGTGCTTGCTGTGATGTGATCTCTGATGAAGTGTAGCTTGTAGTCAATGTGTTTAGTTCTCTCGTGATGCACACTGTTCTTAGCTAGGCTGATTGCGCTCTGTGAATCACAATGAATCTCAACTAAATCTTGATTGAAACCCAATTCACCGCATATACCCTTAAGCCATAACGCTTCCTTAACAGCTTCTGTGAGGGCCATATATTCGGCCTCTGTGGTGGACAATGCCACTACATGCTGAAGTGTGGACCTCCAACTAATAGTATTTCCACCAACTTTAAACACATAACCTGAAACTGATCTTCTTTTATCTAAATCGGCTGCAAAATCTGAATCACAAAACCCCTGACCATCAATCTTCTCATATTTCGTGAACGTTAAGCAACTTTTGGCTGATCCCTTTAGATATTTGAGAATCCATTTCACTGCATCCCAATGAACTCTTCCTGGTCTTCCCATGAATCGGCTGACCAAGCCTACGGCAAAAGCCAAATCAGGACGTGATCCTATCATCCCGTACATCAAGCTGCCCACGGCGCTTGCATACGGAACAGAGTTCATGTAATAAGCTTTAAAATCTGCTTCATCATCACTCAAACTTTTTAGCTTAAACTGGCTGCTCACAGGAGTGACCACTGATCTTGCATCTTCCAGACGAAACGTCCTTAGTACTTTCTTTAGATAACCCTCTTGGGACAGTTTTAGGGTTCCTTCTTTTATGTTTCTGATAGTATCCATTCCTATGATTCTTGTAGCTGCACCTAAATCTTTCATCTCGAATTCTTTCTCGAGATTCTTCTTCAGCTTCTTAATAGCTTTCATATCTTTTGATGCAACTAACATGTCGTCCACGTATAGCAGTAAGTACACGATATCATCAATGTTCTGACCTTTAAAGTAGACGCATGGATCGTAGACACTTCTCTGGAACTTCTGCTCTTTCATAAAGGAGTCAAATCTTTGGTTCCATTGTCTTGGAGACTACTTCAATCCATACAAGGATCTCTTAAGCTTCCACACGTAGTCCTCCTTTCCTTTTTCAATGAAACCTTCAGGTTGACTCATGTAGATTTCTTCCTCAAGCGTTCCATTTAAAAATGCCGTTTTGACATCGAGCTGTTCTAACTCAAGGTCGAAGTTAACTGTGATTGACAGCATCAGATGAATCGAGACATGTTTCACAACAGGAGCAAAAATCTCGTTATAATCCACTCCTTCTACCTGTGTGAAACCTTTAGCCACCAGCCTGCCTTTGAATCTAGGCTTTTCCACTCCTGGTATGCCTGGCTTTCTCTTAAAGAGCCATCTGCAACCAATGATCTTTTTGCCTTTGGGTTTCTTCACAACCTCAAAGGTGTCATTCTTCTTAAGTGAGTCCATCTCATCTTCAGTTGAGAATTTCCAATGTTTCCAGTCTTGGCTCTTGGTTGCTTCGAAGTAGGAACTAAGTTCATCTTGATCAATATCCTCTGCACTGGCAAGTGCATAAGCCACGAAATCTGTGTCTTCGAACCGAGAAGGAGGTCTTATTTCCCTTCTCTGTCGATCTCTAGCTAGGATATAATCATCTAGGTTTAAGTCCTCAGAATTTTCCTGTTCAACTTCATCTTCTTGAGATTCAGTATCCGAACTTCCAGACTCAGAGATATCTGGATCAGAGGCTTCGCCACCATTAACAGATCCTATTCCTTCGTCTGTGTTGATATTACTAGGACCCTTAATCAACTCAGTATCGAAAGAAACTCGTTTCTTCTTCTTTTTCTCTTTCCCTTGAACTTTCTCAGACGTTGAGATTTCTTTGAACACCTTTTCTTCATCAAACACAACGTTCCTACTGATGGTGCATCTTCCCTCCTCAGGGATCCAAACACGATACCCTTTAGTCTCAGGAGGATATCCCATGAAAACACCCTTAACAGCTCTAGGGCATATTTTCTCTTGTGTCACATGCACATAAGCCAGACTTCCAAACCTTCTTATGTGGTCATAGTTGATTTTGGAGCCCGTCCAGACTTCCTTAGGAATCTTAAACTCTATAGATGAGTTTGGTGATCTATTTATAAGGTACACAGCAGTAGATGCGGCATGATCCCAAAACTTCTTTTCCAAACCAGTCTCGGCCAGCATACATCAAACCTTATCCATGATCATCCTATTCATTCTCTCGGACACTCCATTCTGTTGGGGAGTGTAGGCACAAGTCTTATGCCTCTTAATCCCTGACTTCTTGCACAGATCATCAAAACGATTATTGCAGAATTCCAATCCATTGTCAGTCCTTAGACATTTAATCTTCTTCCCTGTCTGATTCTCAACTAACAATTTTCATTCTGCAAACTTGTCGAAAGCTTCATCTTTGCTGTTCAGGAATCTGATCCTAACCTTCTTAGATAAATCATCCACAAATGTGACAAAATAACGGCAGCCTACTTCAGTTGGTTCATTAGAAACAGAGCCCCACAAATCACTGTGAATATACTCCAGAACTCCAGTACTTTTGTGCTTAGCCTTTGGAAAACTTTGTTTATGTGATTTTCCTAACACACAAGTCTTGCAAAAATCTAGTGAATTAACCTCCTTTTCACTAAGATATCCTTTCTTAACTAAGATATTCATGCATTTCAAGCTCATGTGCCCTAGCCTTGAATGCCATCTGTTAGTTAAGTTTACTGAGGTCCTTACCACGGCTGCATCTCCTTTAACGACCTGACCTTGAAGGTAGTACAAATCATCTTTGTACTTTCCGGAGATCACCTTCTTCCTTCCTTTATAGAACTAAACGATGAAATCTATAATAGCATCCATTCTTTTCTAACTGTCCATACGAGATCAGATTCTTTGCCAATGATGGTATGTACCTGACATCTGTAAGGATCACAACTGACTCATCTGGGTTCAATATCTTCAACTTCCCAATGCCCTTAATGTCACTCTGGGTATTGTTTCCCATGAGCACATTTCCACCATCAAATTCCTCCAAGTCAAACAACGATCCCTTGTCTGGGGTGATGTGGAAGGTGCAACCGGAGTCCAGCACCCACTTGTCTTCAGAAGACACGGTGCTTGCTGTTAGAATCATAGGATCTTGAGGCTTTGTCGTCACGTTTGCGATTCCAGGAGCCTTGTGATGCTTCCTCTCAGGGCAATCTCTCTTCCAATGGTCCTCTTTACCACACACAAAACAACCCTTGTTGTTCTTGGTGTTTCTCGGCTTGGACTGTGATCTGCCCCTTCCTTTAGATTTACCTCTGCTATTAGAATCCCCTTTCTTATTTGATCTCCCTCTTGACCCGACATATAGACCCTCTGCATCAGACTTGGGTCTTGTTAACAATCCTTTTTTTCTTGAGTTCTACTTCCTTAGAGTAAGCTGAAGTAACAACCTCATTGATTGTTAATGTGTCTTTGCCACTATCATATTTCAGGGTATGAACCAGCTGCTCATACTTGGATGGGAGGCTAGATAGGATTTGGATTGCCTGGTCTTCCTCAGGTATGTTAATGTTGAGACTTTCGAGATCATCTACCAGTTTGAGAAAATCATTTAAATTCTCCTCAATGCTTTTGCTCTCTTCCATTCTGAAACTCGCAAATCTTTGTTTCAGGTAGATTGGTTTGGCAAGGTCTAAGTTTGGCAATCTCCTTCCAGTGCCTTCCACACAGCGAGTGCAGTAGGCTGCTTTCTGATCTTCCTCAGTATGGTGTCGTTAACACTCATGCAGATCAGATTCTTGCACCTCCGGTCTTTCTCTTCACTGACCGGTTCAGGTTTGATATCAACACCTTTACCGTCTGTATCATTCCCGCTTTCATCTGGTTTAGACTCTTGTAGGCACTTGTCTAGACCTAGAATCTCAAGCTGACACAACATCTTGTATTTCCATAAACCAAAATCGCCTTTGCCATCAAACTTTTCAATGTCAAACTTAGCCTTGACAGGTTCCATGACTTGTGATTTTTGATTTAAAAAAAACAACTTCCTTCTCAGGTACCCGTAAACTGCTTTCAGATATCAGAGACAACCGGTGAAATTTTCAGATAAGTTCACCTTACCCTCTCTTTTGTTCTGACCTAGCTTTCCTTGCATAACACCCACGAGATACCCTAGCACAAACTAGTCCCTGTAATAAAACCAGTGCTCTGATACCACTTGTAAGGTTCAACGCCTTTGAATCCTCTACTCGTTAACTATTTCTTATCCTGCATATGGTTGTTTAAGAAGAGATTAAACTAAAGCAATAAGAACACACACAATTTAACGAGTTCCCGGCCTCTAATCGGTACGTCTCGTGGGAGACTGTCCTCCCAAACTTCACTATGAATAAGAGAGTACAGAGGTGATCACAACTATGATCTAGCTTGTGTATGTGCAAGCTTTGTATCTGAGAAAACGTAAAACCTTAGGCAACAAGATAGCTTAGGTTTTGTTTATATATGAGCTAGCAACAAAACCCTAATGCTTTCTGTCTTGGGCTTGCGCAGGAGATTGGCCCAGTGTAGGCTACATGGGCTTTGGGCTTACGCCCACAACACCAACACTTTTGGACAAAGCTTATTTAAACCCACTTCTTCTATGTCGAGGAAAAATATTCAGATGAACCATGAAAAGAAAAATCCTTCCACTTAAATAGTTATGCTAGTATTTTATTTATTTATTTTGTGACTCTCTAGTACAACACAAAGTTAGCTTCGATAGATTATGTTTTTCAATGATGGTAAACAAAAACAATGTTGCAGCTGTATCCTTGGAATCTAAGCGCTATGAAGCCATCACACTAATTTATCGTTTATTTAATTTGGATTTATGTTTTTATTATTTTTACAAATATCAGTTATCTCCATTGTTCTAAAATAAGGTTCCTAAATAAGGTTCCTGCATAAACTCATACAACCACAATGTACAGTTCTATTTGTAACATTCTGAAACTTCCGAAAAGCTTTGCGTCTCTATAATCTGCAAAAGAAATTACATCGAGGTTTACATCGATCTTAACCTAGTGAAAATGTCTTGAAACCGTTAAGTATTAGACTAATGGGCTTCCACCCATACTCTTATCCTCTCTTTTCCTGCGAGTGGATGTTAGCCAGTTATTACATAGCCATTTGCTATGCGATGATAAATTATTGGCAGTTTCTTTGTGCATTGTTGTTCTTTGCTTAAGACGTGCACTTAGGATAGCAAACGCAGGCTCAACAAATGGCTAACGCAACCCGAGGTAGCAGAGGACCAGTCACAAGAATCCACAAAGATTCATTCTTCACAAGTACATAAGGTTCCAAAAACAGAAAGATGGGTTGATGCGTGATAGAACAATGTGACCTGTATCCGCCACACATACCCTGTGAATAAAATCCATCATAGCTTCGAATATAAACAAGACCATACCTCTCGTCTCTGCATGAACCAATTAGAGAACATATGTTGCTTTGTCTCATCATGAGTGTTGCAGAATTACACTTTCTTATAATTATAATACTAATTGTGATACAGAAGTACTGGGTTTTCAACAACAAAAACAACAATCAATAGAAATTTCACAAAAAAAGGATTATCATGAAAATTTCCTAAAAGGAAAACCATATGAAATCAGTTGCATATATGTGTATACGAAGATGCTAAACAACATAACATGACTACAAACACAAGAGTCTAAACTCTAGAGAAGCAGTTTTAGTAGATTATTTCGAATAGTGATGATAACAAACACATATATTAAGATGGTGAAAAGAATGGGAAGATAGTTTAAGCTTATCCCCTTAGCGGTAGCTATGATAGGAAGGGCTGTACATGCTGCTCTCAGCACACTTCTCCAGCTCCTTGGGCTGAGGCAACCTCGTCGCCAATCCTATACGTGTATGCAAATGTAATCACACTCAAAACTCACTACATTAAACAACACAACACAAGACAACACTAAGTGGTGTACTTACCCAGTTCATAGGCCTTTGCAGCCACCTTAGCTGCAATACGAGCTGAGATTTTTCTGATATTCCTAAAGGGAGGGAATATCATCCCCTTCTCATAGTGCTCCTCCATCAGCTGCTCAGCCAAAGCTTCTGAAGCTGCCAGAAGCATGTCATCATGAACACGAATGGTCCCTGACATTATTAGCCCCAGTCCGAACCCAGGGAATATATAAGCATTGTTTGCCTGTCCAAACACAAAACAGTCAGAATCTTAACTCTCTTAAAATCAGTTGTTATATATAGCTCAAGTCCCAACCTGTCCAGGAACAAACGTCTTCCCCTCATACTCTACCGGCGCAAATGGGCTTCCACTTGCAAAGATAGCTCGTCCCTGTAGATCAAAAGGTTTGACTTTGTAAGCCAACAACAATCATCCTCTTCAGTAACAATCTTAACTCATTTACCTTACTCCACTTATAAGCCTGTTCTGCTGTACATTCTGACTGAGAAGTTGGGTTTGAAAGAGAAAGGATGATGGGTTTCTGCACACACCAAGTTTGACTCTATTGTCAGGAACATGTGCTCCCAACACAAAATGTATATGCCAAAACAATACCTCATTTAGCTCTGCCATGGTTTCCACCACTTCTTGAGTGAATGTTTGACCTACTCCTGATGTTCCTATTAAAACGGTTGGCTTGATTGCCTGAATGATAAAAAAAAAGACTTCAGTTTTAAACACTAAAAACCAATAAAATTTTTTAAAGGGAACATAACAATAATCATCACACCTTGACTGCATCAACAAGTTCCTTTATGGGTTTATGGTCATGAGCCCAGGGCTTTTTGAAATGTTGAATGGATTCTTTACGGGAACTGACAATCAATCCCTTCGAATCCACAAGCCAAATATTCTTCCGAGCCTCTTCCAATGGAATTTGGCACTACAGTCACCAAACATATAAGAAAACAGAGTAGCTTAGTAAAGCCAATGTCAAGAAACCGCTAGGCGGATGCTTAAAAATCTCATACTGGAAAAATTATTTTGATTAAATCCGATTTGCCAAATAGACGGATGCTTAGGCAGCGCCTAAGCCGATCTTTAGAACACTGAGTAAAGCAAATGTACAAAAGCTTATAGCTTACCTTCTTTGATATCTCAAGAGCAATTAGTTCAGCTATTCCTGTGCCAGCCTACATCACAAAGAAAGTGGTCAAGAAAAAAACCATGTAACAAGCATATTGAAAGATTTGATTTCACTGAAAGAAAAGTCCAAGCCTTACCTCTCCAGCACCGAGGAAGAGGAATCTGTGATTTGCCAAGGGTCCACCAACAAATCTAAGAGCGCCAATAAGTCCAGCAAGCACAACTGATGCTGTGCCCTGTATATGAAATCACAGTTTCAGGACTTGTTAAATGTGTGTGTACCTCGTGTATCACGCCTTAATCAGAATATACCTGAATATCGTCATTGAAAACAAGATGCGTTGTACCATACTTAGCTAACAGGTCAAAAGCATTATGGTTGGCAAAGTCTTCGAACTGTAATTTTATCAGAAACGTCTAGTTAGTGGACTGGTGTTAGTGGGAGTACACTTATCCATGCGTTAAAAGCACTTAAAGCAAAACCTGAATAACAACTTTCTCCCCATAGTTCTGCTTGACTGCTGTCATGAACTCATGCATAAGTTCAGCGTACTCCTGTAACAAAAGAAGAGGATTAAGGAGTTAAGCTTCATCCCAAGACAGTTTTACTGAAAGGTGCAGAGGAGCACATTACCTCTCCAGTAGCTCTCCTTTGGCGGAGCCCAATGTAGAACTCATCATTCAACAGCTTCTCATTGTTTGTCCCAACATCAATTGTTACAGGCAGACACTAGCAAAAGACCAAAATATATATAGTGAGACTATGAGAGAATGTGGTTGAATGAGAATAGAGCTGATTCTTACCGCAGATGGACGAACACCTCCAAGGGCTGTATATAGAGAAAGTTTCCCAACTGGTATTCCCATTCCCTGAAGATATTAATGATACATAGTAAGAAAATAAATCCAGACACACCATTGTCTTTTTAAAGATGGTTTATTATGCTATTACAAACTAGGAGAAATGTTATATAGACAAAACACGAAAGAATCCAAATCAAACAAACTTGCCTGACAACCAAGATCCCCTAAACCTAAAATGCGCTCCCCATCGGTGACAACAATGACCTGGATATTCTTCTCAGGCCAATTCCTCAGCACTTCAAGAATCTTACCTCTATTAAAGATTAAAAATGAGTCCTAAGAAAAAATACTTAAAAAAACAATGTTCCAAATTTGCTTAGGCGGCGGGCCTATTCAGTTATGATCAAAACAATTGGTGTCAGCGGAGCATAGACACTAATCTTCTATAAAAAAAGAGAGACTCACTTTTCTTTCAAGCTGATGAAAAGCCCCTGCGGACGCAAGAAAATGCTTCCATACTTCTGGCAAGCTTCACCAACGGTAGGAGTATAAACAACAGGCAGCAACTCTTCAACATGCTCGATAAGAAGCTTGTAAAACAGCCTCTCGTTCGTCTCCTGCAGATCCATCATAGCCATGTATCTCTGCAAGGGAACCTGATAGTGCCTTAGCGTGTGCATCATCTTCTTCACCTGAAGATCTTGCGAGATAACAGTGGGAGGAAGCAGCCCGCGGAGGTAGTGAGCGTCGCGCTCCCTCTGGCTAAAGGCGAGGCCTTTGTTGTGATGCGGATCGCGCAGCAGAGTGTAGCCGCTCGCGACGGAGAGAGACCAGGGGGTGATGGGCATGTCCTCCGTGGCGGCGTCTTCCCCGTAGACATCCTGAACTCCGCCGGTTACGTCGGGGGAGGGCTCGGGGGGCGTGGTGGTTTCGATCAGAACGCTGCCGTTTGGATCGACTTTAGATCCGAGAGAGGAGAGGAGGCGAGAGGTGGATGTGCGGAGGGAGAGGTGTACACGTGGAAACACGGAGAGACGGAAGGGGAACATGTCCGAGGCGTGTCCGTGAGATTTCGGTAAGAGATTGAGCTTGGTTAGATCTGCGAGGGAGTGATCAATGGGAAACGCCATTCGGACAAAGTTTGTCGTTGGTACTCTCTCAGATCTACGGGAGTGATCAAAAGATGAAAAGTTGATTTGGATTGCTAGTTAAATGAGCTTTCTCCTCTCTCTCTCTCTCACGTTACGAAACGACGACGGTTCTGTTAGGTTAGCTTAACTAAATTAAATTCTATATCGATACAACCTAGGCTTGCTTATATATCATGTGCTTGTTTTCTTATCTGTCCATGACTAGTAGTCAAATACTAATTCCCCCTTTGTGTGTGTATAGAATCCTTGTTTCTTAAAAGTTAAAACCAATGTTCTATAAATATAGGGTATATAGACAGCGCAGCCTTCGCAAATTGATCATAGTTAACTTTTTTTTAATAAAAAATCTGATTTATGTCATTCAAATCAGTTCAAACCAAGGTTTTAAAATCCAGAAGGGACCTGCTGGTCTATCCGGTCCGACCATGACTCGTTGGGCAAGATGAGTCCGGTTTAGTCCAAACTTCGAGATTGCTCAAAACCGGAAAACCTGACTCAAAACCGGAAGAACCGGTGACCCGGTTGAACATTAAAATTAAAACCTGGTTTTACAAAATACACAAATTTGATGAAATTTTTTGTCGCTCGTTTCAAATAGAATTTTATATCAAGAAACTAAGATAATAACTTAAGAGTTCCATTGATAAAACTGATTTTTGGGTAGCAGAAGAAAGTGGAGAAGCTACATTATGATGAACTTGAGAATGAACTTATCCAAGAAAACCCAAAATATTGAAAAGATTAAATTTCTGAAATCTTAAAGTTGGACGGGGTAGATGCACCTTCTTTTAAACTATATATTTCTTTGGCCATGATGTCTTTATTTAACTTATACATTTTTTATTTATTTTTGTTTTAGAAGGTAACAAAGACAAAGTGTCATTGTCTCAAGATGGTAGAACCGGTTCGACCAATCAACCCGTGAGTACACCAAGTCGGTATTCGGTCCGGTTTTTAAAACATTGGTTCAAACCGATTAAATTAACAATACTCAATTTAAATGCGTTTAAATAATAATCTTATTGCAAATCTATCTAATCTTTATAATTTATCAAAATAATTATATAACTAAATCTAAAACTAAAATATCTAATATAAATATAAAAATAGCATATAAAACTAAATTAATAAGTTATAGTCTAGGTTATGAGTAATCCATCTAATTGCTATATATATATGTACAGTGCCTAAGGATAATTTGATTCTATGTCAATTCAATTTAATTGTTTCTACTGTATGTAAAATTAAAGCTAGACAATATATATGTAAATTTTGATTTGATTTGATTTGTTATCCTTTTCGACTTAAACAAAAAAATGGATATCTGTAACTCTACAAATCAAAGCAAATAGTAAAAATTCAATATTAATAAGAGATGAAACAAACCACACAAACTAATATTTTTAGGAACCATCACACATACTAATATTTGTAGGAACCAATATCTTATTTGATTCGTTATATGCATATATATATATATATTTATAGAATTACATAATTATTATATATTATGTAAATTTTACATTAGTTGTTATTTATTAAAGTTATTATTCTAGTTATTAAATTTTTAAAAGTAAATAGATTTTATTTTGTAATAAAATATTATTTATATTTTTTTAATCTATATTTATTTTCATATTTTTTATTAGTTTATTTATATGGATCAAAATAGAATCGGATTATCAGGTTAAAAATATAAAAAAATTTAGATATCTAAACATCGAATATTCGAGTAACTACTTGATGGATCAGATAACTAATTATTCAGACGAAGCATATCAGATCACGAATATCTAAAAAAAAAACAAAAACCAAACATTCCATTCGTGCCCATCCTGTATAAAAGCCCCCCGTACGTTCTTGTTTACTTATCTTTATTTTGCCTGAATCTATATTACATACCAATACCAAAGCTCATGACAATAAGCCAAGAGAAGATCAACGATGATAAAATTAATTAAATTCGACTGTTCACAGGATTTCAGCAGCAAAAAAGGAAAAGAAAATGTATTAAGAGATTAGTCTACATTACATAGCAAAAGTACAACAACACACCCAGAAGAACTCATCCTTGGCTACACTTCACTCTCTAGATTCACCCAGACAATGTTACCTAAATTTTCTTCTTGTTTTTTTTGGTAAAGATGATCACAAGAAAACACAACCATTCTTCTTTTTCTTCTTCTTTTGCTTTGGTGGCTGAAGCACTACTTTTATGGCTGCGTCAAAGACTGCCTTCACGTTCTGCAAAACCCCAACACTTCTCTTATACACAAACCTCAACAAAAGACATGTAAGATAGAATTATGCGGGTGTTGTGTGTACCTGCTGCGTCTTTGAACTGCATTCAATGTAAGCCGGAGACCCTATCAGTTTCTTTAGTTCCTCACCCTGCAGTCAAACAATGAAACACAAACATCCCATTAAGAAAAAGACTTCCGTTTGAAAGAATATTGAATTGTGGAGGTAACCTAACCTGGTTGGTACTAATCGGCACTGCACCAGGGTGGTCTATGAAGAACTGCTTGTCATCTCGAAGATCTGCAAAAAATTTCAAATTATAAAGTAAGAAACTTTTGAACTATTGTATCTTTCTTATCATCAGGACACAAGAACAGTGTCAATACCGAGTTTTGTTCCAACGAGGATAATAGGAACACCTGGAGCATAATGCCTGAGCTCAGGAATCCACTGAGATACCATAAAAAAATAAGTCAATGTAACTAAACCAATAATGAAAGTTAGAAGCAACAAAAGAGCCAAACCTTCTTGGCTATGTTCTCGTAGCTAGCTTTGCTAATAAGAGAGAAAGCAAGAATGAAGACATCTGCACCACGGTAACTCAATGGTCTTAACCTGTTATAGTCTTCTTGACCTGCCACAAACCAAACAAGACCTTAGTAACAAAACAAGAAACCCCAAGAAACCAAGATTTTGATGGGTTTCAAAATCATGATTCTTACCAGCTGTATCCCACAAGCCAAGATTCACAGTGTTCCCATCAACAACCACATTAGCACTGAAGTTGTCGAAAACTGTTGGTACATAGTCCTGATAAAGTCAATAAACAACAAGTCATAAGAGTTCACCCTAAATGTATAACCTAAAACCCATTATCAAAGAAGCTTCAAGAACGCTATTGAGAGCAAAAAGAAGACAAAGGAAGAGACTTTAAGCAATGAAAGTGTACCGTAGGGAAAGTGTTGCTCGTGTAAGAGATCAGCATACAGGTTTTTCCGACGGCACCATCGCCGACGGTGACACACTTTATGAACCTCGAAGCGCTCATCTCCGCGGCAAATTTCAGAAAAGGAGTCTCGTTTTTTTCCTCTTCTACTTGCTCAAATCCATTCACAAGAATCAAGAAATGGTCTTTTTGCTAACTCTAGAAAACCCTTTAAGATTCGAACTCGAAAGCTTGAGCAATCCGCTAAATTCAAAATAGCAATGAAGAGATGTTCGACGAGAGAGAGAGAGAGAGAGAGAGAGTAATGGCAGAAGAATGGTAAAATATATTCTTTATTTTTGTTTCTCTGTTTTTGAACCGTTGATTTTGAGATGAGCCTTTTACAGACAATGCCAGCTAATGGTACACCTAACCACACCCTACCATTTACACTCACCTCCCCCACTTAAAAAAAAAGAAAAAATAAGTTTGCACTTTATTTCAAATTTGAATGACAAATTATTTGTTAATGAGTTTTATTTTTCAATTTAGTTGGGAGCATCTCCAACAAGCCCCTCATTTTTAACCGAGTTCATCCTTAAAATAAAAAGATGAAGGGGTACTTCTCCAACAATCACCTTCAAATTTCTTTTTTAAAAAATTAACTATTTACATTTTAGTCCTTAAATTATTAATAATTAAATATAATCACTAAATATTCAAAAATCAATAAAACATATTATTTAAAGCATATTAAAAAAATATTTTTGAGAGAATATAATAACATTTAATCAAATATAACTATAAATAATACAAAAAATATTAATAAAATAATTTTAATCAAATAATTTAAAAAATATATAACGATAAGTACTAAAATATGATATATAAAAAGTTATTCATGCCATTGTCAAACATATATAATTGTAGGGACAAAAGCAAAAAGTAAATAGTGTTTTAACGGAGTGAATAGTACACTTTCAAATTTAAAGAAGGGATGAGAAGCTGTTAAAGTGCAAAAGTCTTCAAAAAATGAAGGGATAAGAGCATCTCCAATGTACACCTCTATATTTTCCTCTAAAATAGAGATCTCTATTATAGAGGTGAAAATGCTCCAATGT
>NC_027753.1:26608429-26623487 GCF_000695525.1 Brassica oleracea var. oleracea
TGGAGCATTTTCACCTCTATAATAGAGTTTCTCTATTTTAGGAAAAATATAGAGATAGAAATAGGGGTGGGTTGGAGATGGTGTAAGAGGCTGTTGGAGATCCTAGAGACCTATTTACAACTTGAAATTGTTATTTGTTTAAGATGGCCAACTACCACCAAAACAACAACTTCAAAACATCATTGTCAGGTAAGAAACTAATGTAAGTTTTTTTAATATACAATAATAATTTAATAAAATTCAGTTATATGGTTTAATTAAAAATTATAAAATTGTATAAATAACAAAATTATAAAAATTTATAAATAACTGATACAGAGTTAAGTGTTTTCGAAAGTTTCTCAAGTTTGTTTAGAATTTTTATTTGAGAAATTTCTCTTCCTTTTCTTAATAATTGATGTATCATCAATGAAGATGTTCTAATTCACTAGTTTTCTTGTTTTAAATATGGGTTACTTAATTCTCTAACTTGACCATACATAATCTAAATGAACTCTATTATAAATACAAAAGCACAGTAAATTAAGGTTATCATTAACAACTAAAGATAAAGCATAATCGGCCAAACTATGGGGACGGCAGATTGAAGTTATTTAATCATTGGATTGGAACAACAACACTCATCAAGAACGTGCCACTTAGTGTTACGGCACCATTTCATTCCTTTTGTATCAAATCTCTTTGATATTTTATAGTATAGTTTTATTTTGTCAAGAGTTCTTTTGTCATTATAATTTAAGAGTTTTAAAAGTACCAACGATCATACACACATCAGGAACTGTCCCCATAATTGTTTATCCAAATCATACGGTCGCATTATTGCATTTTTTCATACGTAGATGGATGAATCATTTTTCCAACTATATAATGGAAAAAAACTATATATATAATGGGAAGATATGAGCTAATAAGCAATCAAATGAAACTAAAGAAGGGGTTAGAGTTAGCTCTACGCGTCTACCTACTCTTCACCAACAACACCTTTTTACATTCGTTCTAATTCTTATATGAAATCAATTTCAGAATTCAGGATTTTGTTGAGAACTTTATCATGTACAAATATGAATTTTAATTAGTGCTTGTGATTAAAGCCACTGATTTGGAAAAACAGTAATAAAATATATTTTTTCATGAGCCAACTTAATCAAGTGACATCAATATTTTTCTTGAATAAAAGATTGCCAAAAAGATTTTAACAAACGAAGTCCGTGGCTTCGTGCCATAAGACAGGCACAAAAACCAGACAGGCACAAAAACCAGCACAATTGGGAGCTAAGAAGAAAAAGAACAATAAACTGAAGGCTCACTGGAATTCCATGATCATATAGATTCATTTTTTTTTTTGTACAACATAAAATTTTCATTGATGATAATTAGAGTTTATGGGAAACATGGGCTTGGGCCAGAAAGCAAGCGTGCCTTGGCATATGAGTCCGCATGCCCATTAAAATCCCTACTGACGAAAGTGAAAAAACAAGAAGTGAAAGACGACAAGGAGACCGTGACGATGTCCGAGAGCACCCCGTAGAGATCAATCGGTCGCCGTCCCGACTCTAAAGCTCTGACGAGCACTTGGGAGTCTGATCTGAGCCAGATATGGTTGATGTTGAGATCGATCGCACTTAAGAGGGCTTGACGAATCGCTAGCGCCTCCGCCATGCAAGCTGAGGAGATATGATCTTGAAAACATGAGCCTCTTCCAACTTCCGATCCATCCTCATTTGAGAAAATCCAAGCTAAACCCCCCGTTCCCGAATCGCTTTTCCAAGCAGCATCGGTATTACACAAGATCGTCTGAGGGTGGATGGGAACGGTACTGACGGTAGCGAGATCTTTGGGGCCGTAGGAGCGTCGAAATGGATCTGCGCCTGTTCCCATTCTCTACTTGCGATGATTGCTCTAGCTACAATCTCTGGGGCCGTCGAGGGCTTCTTTTCAAAGATGAGTTGGTTTCGTGATGTCCAGATGAACCAACATAGCCAAGGGAAGGCATTGATGCTGAGACCGTAAGGTGGGAGGACTTTCCACGAATACGACGTCATGAGAGCTGCTTTGATCGAAGTACATCCCGCTGAGTCGAAGGTAGTCGTCCATGGTCCTAACGCCCAGATTTCCTGCGCGAATTTGCAGTGAAGAAGAAGGTGGAGAGTTGTTTCCGGTTCACCGCAACGACAACACACACCGTCAACTTTTATTCCACGCTTTAGGAGATTTTCACCTGTAGGTAGTGAGTTGTGTCCCACTTTCCATAAAAACATTTTGATTTTCGGCGACATTTTCTGAGACCAAATATGTTTGTTCCAGTTCCAACCATCCGTATCAGTTGCGCTGTCCAAGAGTGAAGGAGTCGATTGGACTTTGGTTTCTTGTAAGGAAAGGTACCCTGATTTGGTGGTATACTCTCCTGAGGGGTGATAGCTCCAAATATGGGAGTCTGCTGCTCCGAACTTGCTTGGTCGCAGACTCAGGATGTGAGCTGCTAGTTCAGGCATGAGGTTGCAGACTTTTGCTTCATTCCATTCCTTTGTTTCCCGCGAGAGGAGGTCCGAGACTAGGAGGTCTTGATCTTCAAAGGAGGTTGGACCAACATGTCGAAGATTTGATTCAGGATGAATCCAAGAGTCCTTCCAGATGCTAGTTGATTCACCATTCCCGATGGCTTTCCCAAGATGTTGAACTAGAAGATCTCTGCCTAGTAAAACGCCCCTCCAGCCATGAGAGGAGGAAGATGACTGCGCGACTTTGAGGAAT
The DNA here is from genome assembly GCF_000695525.1 of Brassica oleracea var. oleracea. Taxonomy (NCBI): domain Eukaryota; kingdom Viridiplantae; phylum Streptophyta; class Magnoliopsida; order Brassicales; family Brassicaceae; genus Brassica; species Brassica oleracea. Next base: position 26,611,181 of record NC_027753.1, read on the forward strand.
GAGGAGTTATTGCAGTACTTTCCCACTAGTACCCGAGCTAGGAGGCAGTCAGGTTTGGTGAGGATACGCCAGGAGATTTTTTCAAGCAAAGCATGGTTGAAAGCTTGGATATCACGGAATCCTAAACCCCCAGATCTTTTAGGTAAAGTTAATTTTTCCCATGAAATCCAGCAGACTTTTTTCTCCCATTCCTTTGAATCCCACCAAAACCGTATGAGAACTGACTGAATTCGTTTGCACAAACTCACAGGTAGCTCGAAACAGGACATGGCATGGTTGGGGATAGGTGATAGCACTGCTTGGAGCATTGTAGCTTTCCCTGCCATCGAAAGAAACCGTGTGGACCAACTCTGAGATCGTTGCTGCGTTTTGTCTACTATGGATTTAAATATGTCTTTCTTTTTCCTCCCAAAAAGCTCAGGTAAACCGAGATATTTTCCTACCGCTCCCTCTTTATCTATCCTTAGATGCTGCTTCACCCTTAATCTTACATCCGGTGATGTTTTTGATGAGAAAGAGATGGATGACTTTGCTGCATTAATCATCTGTCCGGAGGCTGATTCATAGCTGTGGAGAATGTTCATCAGAGTAGTGCAGCTTTGAGGGTCAGTTCTTGTGAAGAACATTGTATCGTCTGCGAAGAGTAAGTGATTTATTCTCGGGCTGTTCCGCGACACTCTAACCCCTGCCATACTCCCATTTATCTGTGCTCTTTTGCAGAGGCCAGACAAAACTTCACCACAAAGTATGAAGATATAGGGAGAAAGAGGATCTCCCTGTCTGATCCCGCGTTGTGGTGACACACTACCAGCAACTACATTGTTGATGAGGAAAGAATACGAGACGGTGGTGATTCACTTCATCACTCGATGAGTCCAGGTATGATGAAACTCCAATCTTTCTAGCACAACTTCTATGAAAGTCCACTCTAGCCTGTCATAGGCTTTACTAATATCTGTCTTTACAGCCATCGAAGTGTGAACAGTGGCCCCCGAAGTCTTTAGGTAGTGAAGCATTTCATGGGTGATCAGCACGTTATCCGAGATTGCGCGGCCAGATATGAAGGCTGATTGATTCTTAGAAATGATGTTCCTTAGGACTGGCTTTAGGCGTAGAGATAGGATCTTTGAAATTATTTTGTAATAGACATTACACAAAGCTATAGGTCTGTAGTCAGAGACTTGCTTCGGACTGTTGACCTTGGGGATTAACCTGATGTGGGTGTCATTTATTGTGCTAGGTAGATATCCGGTTTCGAAGAAGAACTGAATTTCTCTAACCATTGCAGGTCCTACTATCTCCCAGTTAGATTGAAAGAAACTGGCTGAGAAACCATCAGGCCCCGGGGCTTTGTCGGGGTGAACTTCGAAGAGAGCCTTTTTTATTTCCTGAAGGTTGGGAATGGAAATAAGATGCTCATTTGCCGACGTGGAGATACACGGAGTCAGAGCCTTATGAACTATCTCTGTAGCAGAAGGGGCCGTTGAGTTGAAGATCTGTTGGAAGTATTGTGATATTACTCCCACAATCTGCTCATCTTCAAAGACGGGGTTCCCCGCTGAATGTTCTATGGTTGTTAGCCTATTGCGAGCTCGACTCTCCTTCGCCGAGGCATGGAAATAGGCAGTATTCCTGTCTCCAAGTGTTAGCCACAGTTGACGGCTTCTCTGCTTCCAAAATTCTTCCTCAGATTTATAAGCCTTCAGTAGTTTCTGGTTTAAAGAGGATATAAGGAGGTCGTTAGCCTGGGATTTTGACATGGCTAGATCTAATTCTTTACGAAGCTCCTCGATCATCTTTTGGCTGTTTTGGTAGTTCAGTTTGCTCCATGCCGCAATGGCTTGTCGACACTTACTTATCCTCTGCATCATCGTCAGGTTAGCGCCTTCTAACCATACTCTGTCCACTAACTCTTTTACTTCAGTGTTATCCCGTAATCTCCTATCATATCTGAAAACTTTTTGTTGTTTCTTTCTTTTCGAGTCAAGATCATATAGATTCATAATGAAGAGTATTAGAGCAACTCCATTGATAGTTTCTAGCTTAGAGTATATAAAAGTACATTTATTGTATGTATATATTATATAAATGTATGTAACTGCGGGGTTCTAACCTTTACGGAAAACGTCACCCAAAATATCTGAGAACCCCGCAATTACGTACACTTATAATATACTTTTAAAACCCCTAGACTAGAAACCTTCAATAGAGTTGCTCTTACATAACATAAAGAACAAGGGCTAGTCCAAAGGTAGCCACAAGGTCGGAAGAGAAGAGCCGCACTTACAGCTAATGACTACATATCAAGTTCAATAACTTGATTTTGATGATCACATATGATGGGTTTGTACTTGTATCATAGTTTGGATTTTTTTTTTTTTTTAAAGTACTTATATATAAAATCTGCCCGATTTTAATCGGGAATCAGATACGGTTACAAGCTTGTTTTGAACAAAATGTCGAAATCTAACTATTACAAACCTAGCTTCGCCCACCCACTAAACCCGACACATTCCGTTATTAATATATAAAATCTGCCCGAAAGATCGGGAATCAGATACGGTTACAAGCTTGTTTTGAACAAAATGTCGAAATCTAACTATTACAAACCTAGTTTCGCTCACCCACTAAACCCGGCACATTCCGTTAGGTTGTTTTTCGAAATCCTTCGATATCGGTAGTTGTTCTCAACCATCAACGTGACTCTCGGGAAAGTGAGGTTCTCCTCGTTTCCTCGGATGCCGGGAGTTCCCTTGACGTTTCCGGAGTAGCTAGTTCCCGATGATCTCCACAAAGCTCATAACTTTCTCTGTCAATTAAGCCCAAGACGACCGAAGGGGAGAGTTCAAGTACATACCAATGCCTTGCGAATGCCACCAAAGCCGGAATGAATGAAGCGCCACACGACGCCTGAACCTCTTCCCAAATCGAGTAAGCACTCGCTTCTGCCATCAACCTATACAAAGACGGGTGGTCTCCACCGCCACGTCCAAGAAAGTAGTCCCAAAAACCTGCAAGAAAGTCAACTACACCACCATAGAACACTACGGCGCCGGGATGTGAGCTTTGACGAGATGCTGACTCGGAGACGGTGAATGACTCCCGAGCACCGCCTACGCATCCATGGCCTTTGAGAACCAAAGGACCAGTTCCTTGACCGCTAACAAAACAACCCCTGAGCCAACAGATTGTTACAACGATGAAGAGCAAGAGACTTAACTCCTCAAGAGAAGCCGTCGCCAAACTGTCGGAGTGAAACTTAACAGGACGCCGTGAGCAGGAGCTCTGAAAGAGCGGCGGTGCATCTAGAGACCTTCTCGTGGCCATAGACGACCCATCGAAGCTTAACCAGAGACACACACACAAGGAATCAAGCAGGACACTTTCACCACGATTACATCCACCTTCAACCTCGCCTTCAGCTCCAACAAAAACTGAAGCACTCCTGATAACGGCGAATGGGTACTGGAATCCCTCCGACCCGAAGAAACCCTAAATAACCACAACCATCACCGAACAAGCACAAAACACAGATCCGCCGCAGATTACCACCGACGAACTGAGCCGTGACAAGACCTTTCGCTGCCGCTCCACCACGTCGAAGACCGGAGAGATCCGAAAGGGGGAAATACGAATCGCTCCATAAACCCAAAACCGACTCTAAACCGCTCCACTTCACTGAACCCTCGCCACAAGTCCGGAAAAGAGCCACCTCCACCAAGTAGCAGCTCCTCGCGACTGAAGTTCCCACCGGCCTCCGCGAGCTCCATTCTAGAAACGCTAACTTATCGGGCAAAGGAGGATGGAGACGGTCAAGAGCAAAGAGGAAAAAGAGGAAGGGTATGTAAAGACCCCTCCGGCCCTGGCACTCGCGCAGACGCGCCGGCCATACACCGGAGGGTGAGACGCACGCGTTTGAAAAAGGAGAGGTCGAGAGAGATGAGCGATAGAGGAGAGAGAGACGCACGCGTTTGAAAAAGGAGACGCACGCATAGTTTGGATTTTATATCCGGTACAAACGAAAAAGGGCTTGTTCTTAGTTTGTAGATAATGTTTAATCTATCTCTTGCTACGATGCTTTCACTACACTATTGGCACTAAAAGGTATAGACCAAAATTTGTTGGCTTCTTATTTATTCATGATTTGTAAAAAGGACAATGCTAAAGTTTGACAAGTGCAAACATGTTGCATGACAGATGGCTCATAATTGTGTTGTCTAACAAACAGTCATTGCTTAGTAATGGAAACTTAAACCATGGTCGAGACGTTGGGCCATATGTCATAATAGGTTTGTCTACATGGGGAACGGGTTATTTTTATTTAATACTAGGATCGGTCCACCGTACAGGCGGAAAGTTAGAAAAAAACTATTTTATATAAATTTACATTAATTTTACGAAGCATTTTAAAAAAAAATTGTAGTTTGAAAACGATAGTATAAACAAAAATAAATAAATAAAATTTGGAGATCATGTTGTTATTTTTAATAAATATTTTTGGACTGAATTAAAATGATAGTAACGTTCTACGAAGAACAATCAAATATAATAAGATTAATGATATCAGCATGTAATTATGCAATGATCATGCAAGAGAAATATGTTAAGGAAAAACTTATATTATCTAAAGCAAAACAACCTTTTGTTAGTGTGAGTAGCTTGGTCTGTGTATGTTTTAATTAAAATGTGATAGTTTTCTCCTAATGAAAGTCATACTTCAACTTCTATGTCACTCTTTAAATTGAATACAGTCTATCGTTATTAAATAAGTTTAGAATTTATTAGATAGGTTTTACTATTAATTTAGAAGTTTTTAATACTATGGAAACTTGCGTTATGAATTAACAATATATTTAAATTAAATTATAATATTGCATGGAAGTTTTTTATAGAATCTATGCTCGTATGTAATAAAGAGCTTATGCTGCAGATGAGTGTAATTATCTTGCAAAATATATTTTTGCATTAGTGTATTAATTTGAAATAAAATTGGTTATCGTACAAACGGAATCGTTCAAAATTTTCAAATATCTTGTTTATTCAAATAGTTAAGTAGGAGTAATATATAATAATATGTTTGCGCTATTATAAAAAAAGAAAAAGTTAGGAGCACTATTTATCGTGAAATCATGGATCTTTGAAAATAAATTGATGTAAATGGGTAAAGCAAATAATTATTCATATGTTTTTTTTCTAAAACATTATTCATATGTTAAATGCCCAGTATACGTGTATCAAATTAGTAAATTCAATTTTGCATTCACTATATAATATTATACATTTTATATGTATGTTCACTAATATACTATAAACGTATTGGTTCATCTACTTTTTTGGTTTTTACGGGCTATTTTACACATTAAAATAAATAAAAATATTTTATTGTATTTTCGACACATGTAAATCTAACTAAAATCATCGTACTTGGTTCTGTTGATTTATATTAATTTGTCATACCGGTATGATCAGATTAAATATCAACAATATCATAAGAGTTGTTTTTCTGACGTATTCATAAGACGAAGAACACGCCATTATTTGTTTACTAAAATATAAAAGTATACTGTTAAAAGTATTATTTTTAATTTGATCTAAAGCCCACACAACAATATTTCTGCATGTTTACGAGTTACACCAAAAGCCATACGGTTTCCAACTCTAGGTTAATGAAACGTCGCGTTTGAACGCGGAGACGTGTCGGCTTCTCAAGACTCGAATTAGTGACGTGTTCGCCTACGTGGACAACCTAGGGAGAAAGCAAACTCAACTTTATATATATATATATATTTTTTTTTTCATTTTATTTGTACTCATCCTTTTTATATAGATGGTTTTCAATATCTTATGTTTGACTATGATGAAACCATTACAATGGGGTAAATTTTGATATGTCAGTGAGCAACATTACATATATATATATAATATATTATTTATGTTGCTTATAATTATGTATTAATCGAGTACTAGATTTTGACCCGCGCTTGGGAAGCGCGGGTTAATTTTTGATTTATTTTTAATAGTTATGAAATTCCGGTTTTGAATCATATAATTTTGATGATTATATGAAAAATATACCTGGTTTGCATAGGCACTATTGGTTTATATGAAATTTGATCATGTGTTTGTGTTTTTGTGGAATTTGTTTGAAATCTATTTGAATAAAAAAAAAAGTAGTAAAAATATTCTTTTTATTTTTAATAGTATCTATATTATAAATATAAACAAAATTATCAATTTGAGACATATGTTTCATTATTAAAAGTTAGTTTAAATAAGTGTTTATTTATGTATTTAATGGTCCTAAGTTTCTGGGCTTTTTCATAATTTAAATTTAAAATGGGTCTAAATTTAATTTTGTTTAAATTATGTTCCGGCCCAACCCCAGTCATCAAATTCTCTCTGCCGACAACAAAGAGATAAAGACTTCTTCCTGTTTATATCGAAAGTTTAAAAAAAATCTCCGACGGCGATACATTATTTCGTAGGAGTTCGCCGCCGAGTGGTTCCTCTAAGATCTGAACCGGTAAATCTTCTCTCCCTTATTTCTTCTTCATACCGCTTAAAGAAAGTTCTACTTTTCCATTTTTTATTTTGTAAATAGGGATAAGCATCAGTGAATCATCGGGTATTTGAAGGAAAGCAAAGAACCGTGCTAGCCAATTCACCCATGTAAGTCTTTTTGCATGAGGCATAGCTTTTTCGTACCCTTTAAAAAATATTAATGAAAATATTTCTGTTAGTGTATTTCTTTAAAATAAAAATAAACATAGAGATCTATAATCGCAAATCTATAAAGAGGAAAACACACTTACATGTGCATTCGATAGGATTACTTCCAGTGAATCACCAGCAATTTTATTCCTTTGTCTCCACTCACTTTCACTTGTACACGTCAAACAGTCTTGTGTGGTTCGACGTCTTTCAAGAAGGACATCTGAATCGAGATGGTCAGTTAACCATGTTTTTTGAATAGTTTGTTTGCTTTTTTTTTCTGGTGTTTTTTTTTGTTTCGATAGAGTTGAAGTTAAAAGGGTATCAAGATGGTCAGTATTTATAATAAGACAGGTTTCTAGTCGATGCAGGTTAAGTGAAGCTCGGATAGAATATTTGGTAATCAATGTAGGTTACCAAAAATCTTGGTAGAGAATATAAGTAGAATTGATTAGATATTTTGTTTGATAGAAATAAGGAAAATTATGTATTTCTGTCATAATAAAAAAACTTGTAGACCAAGTTATTTAATTATTTTGTGTTTTTTAGTTTGATAATCGTATACATTGTTAACAACAAATCTAAGAATATATCTAGTTAGCATATTCACACTATATTCGTTCTTGTTTACATATTTTGTTACGATTTTAAATTTTAAAATTTTAAATTGTGATATAGGAACAAACCTTATCGTTTAAATTTGTGATTAGAAACACTCTTTTTCAAATTGTACCATTTTTTATGTATTTGAAGTTAATCGTATTTATTGTATAACATAATATGTGATGAATCCGTAAATATAACATCATGTATAACATAATATGTGATGAATAATGCGGTATGATCGTGTGAACTATGGTGGTTTAGGTCTTTAATACATTCATGTTTGATTTTTTAATAAGTGATATTTCAAGAAGTGTGTCGACATATGAGTTTTTTTTTCAGGAAGAGAAGACATGCAAGGACAACATGAGACCATCCAAGAAGGTTTTCGATTTTAACAAACAGAAGTTGAGCAATCGCATGATGAAGTGTAATTCGTATAAGTTTCATAAGTGTAATGTTTTATAATCTTGATATTAATGTGACATGTTTAGAAATCGTTGTGGCTTATAGTTTTGGTATAATGTTTTAGTAATCGATTTAAATGGTACAAATTTAAATAATGTAAACCGATTTTCTGGTTAGAGTAAAAACAGGATACATATATAAGGTTAAATGTTGGTCACATGTTGTTATAATATATATGGGAAGACCAAAATATAATAAAAGTAAATGGTCCAAACAACTTTCATAAGTAGATTTATTAAAACTCCTTCTCTTTTAATAGTATTGATTACGGAGTATTAAAACTAATTGGGTTGATTTATTTGTAATGTATTCTTTAGTTGTTGTATGACATTTCATTTCAATATAGTTTTGTTCGTTTGTTATGATTAATGAGGCTTTATATTTTGCCGACTTAACTATTATAGTGTGTTCGGAGCCCATAACGTATACTTTTGACAACTGCACGACACACAGTTTGTAGATCGCTAAAACGGTAAGACATTTTCTTTAACAGCATGATGTTTACATACCAACAAACAATTTCAACAAAGATCTGTCATAACATCTTTAACTCTATGCATGGATCCCTTTTGAACCAAAAGGTATTTCCGTACCCTCTTTGGTCTCATCAGATACACGAATGGAACCCTATCTCTCTGTTGTCAAGATGATCAGAGAAAATAAACTTGACTTTTACATCATAAAGCTCGAACCAGACGGACTGCAAACACTCCATCCAAGGAGTGTTTCACTGGGTTGGATAAAAAGACGCCTTGCGACGTTACAAAACTTGATGGTACTAATCTGTCTACTGGATCTACCGAGAACTCATATGAAAGCAAGCAGAGAGATAACTTATAAATATCGACATTTGAAACTAAAGCAAAGGGACTATAAAGATTCTTACAGGATGTCTTAGGAGAAACGCTTCGACTCTTCCTTGATTTTCTTCAGGGTCTATCGAGCAAGTACTGTATATCAAGAACCCACCCGGCTTCACCAATTTTTGAGATTTTAATTTAAGACACAAAGAGAAGTATTAGTTAGGTCCCGTATTAGTTTTTCCTAAAGAATTAAAATCTATCTACAGGGTGTGTGCATACTTGGAGGCAGAATCAAGAAGCTCATCCTATAGATTCTTAAGTTCTTCCATGTCCTCCAGTTTACAGTTCCAGTGCAAGTCAGCTCTCTGCAAACAGAGAGAGAGAAGGAACATGTTAAGCTATTCAACTAAGAAAAAACAGTATGATAAAAAATTGCTCATGTTAACCTTAGAGAGGACACCGATTCCAGAACACGGGGCATCAAGCAACAATTTATCATATTGTACCTCTTTTGTCTCCTAAACGACATTTGAGTTTGAAGCAAGCAATGTGAGTAGCTTACACACTTGTAAAGCTCACTAACTCAAACAGTATTAACTCACAGCGAAGACACATAAGCTCCCCACCACCCTTGACATTTCTAGCCTCCCAGTACCGCAGCAGCATCGCATCCACAACCGATGAACACCTACCAGACTTCAAATCGAAAAAAAAGCCTTTGAGTTAGCCATTAAGAGAGATGAGCACAAAGATATGAAAATGAGTGAGATGTGTAGAAGATAGATGTTGATATCGCGATTCGCAGCGGATATCGCGATTCGCAGTGGAGAGATCGTAACATATTTATACACGATTCTGCCGACGAACAGCGCAATCGAAGGTTTCGTAGTGGGCTTACGAATTAAGAGGATTTAAGACGAAAAATCAACGCATACCGTTACAGAAACTGGATCGCCCCGTCCGCCGATCGAAGAGAAACGAAGAACACGAAGGCGTGAATCAGGACGGGTTAGGGTTTTTTTCTCTCCTGTGGTCGCGTCGCTGGTCTTTGGGCCGCAAAAACAAAACGCGAGACAAAGCCCAAGCGAAGCCCGACGGATGCCATAACACGCTGCGTTTCATTTAACGGGACATGTGTCGGCTGAAGGAAGACCGAATTGTTGCGCTGTCATCCGACGTGGATGGCTTTAGGAGAGAAAAAAACCCATCCCCTATATATTATTTGTGAAACATTACAACTTATTTTTGTAACCAAATGTCATCACTAGGATGATTCTTAGAATTATTAGAGAAATATGTTGGTCCATCTAATTATATAATAAGCTTTTTATTAAACTAACTATAAATTCATTATTAATGTCATTTATTATTTTCTTAAATAAAGATTACGGAATTACCTAATGTGGGTAAAATATATATGACAATTAATGATTTTGAATAATAAAGATCTGATAAAAAAATGTATCTTCTATCAAATTTGTTTAATTTAAAACTATAAAAATATATTTTTTTAAAAACACAATAACCATATTATAAAAATTTACATTTTTCTGTATATATTTTATATTTTGAATTTTAAAAAATGAATATAAATTACTAAAACTGTTAAAAGTCTCACATTCAAATTTTGCGATCCATGGTTAAATTTTTTGTTATGACAAAATACAAATGATTACCAAATCATACAAGTAAAAGTCTAATTTAATTAATCATTAAGATTTAAAATATATATATGTATATATATCATTCTAAATTAAACTATAAACCATATTGAATAAATAAATATTTAAGTTTCAAAATTTACTTTGAATAATTTTTTTTGATAAAAGTTTTGAACTAACATTTATAAATATTTTTAAATTATCAATTACTAAAATTATTAATCTCACAATAAAAATTTTGTTATCAGTAATTTAAAGTTCTTACTATTAAAAATACACATGATAAAAAAAAATATGAGTAAAAAGCATCATTTAAAAAAAATAAAAAATAAAATAGACATTAATATTAAAAATATATCCCCTATATATTATTTGTGAAACATTACAACTTCTTTTTGTAGCCACATGTCATCACTAGGATGATTCTTATAATTATTAGAGAAATAGGTTGGTCCATCTAATTATATAATAAGCTTTTTATTACACTAACCATAAATTCATTAATAAGCTTTTTATTACACTAAACATAAATTCATTATTAATGTCATTTATTATTTCCTTAAATAAAGATTACGGAATTGCCTAATGTGGGTAAAGTATATATGACAATTAATGATTTTGAATAATAAAGATAAAAAAATGTATCTTCTATCAAATTTGTTTAACTTAAAACTATTAAAATAATTTTTTTTAAAAACACAATAACCATATTATAAAAATTTAGATTTTTCTGTATATTTTATATTTTGAATTTTTAAAAAAGACTATAAATTACTAAAACTGTTAAAAGTCTCACATTCAAATTTTGCGATCCATGGTTAAATTTTTTGTTATGACAAAATACAAATGATTACCAAATCATATAAGTAAAAGTCTAATTTAATTAATCATTAAGATTTAAAATATATATGTATATATATCATTCTAAATTAAATTATAAACCATATTGAATAAATGAATATTTTAGTTTCAAAATTTACTTTGAATAATTTTTTTTGATAAAAGTTTTGAACTAACATTGATAATTTTTTTTAAATTATCAATTACTAAAATTATTAATCCCACAATAAAATTTTTGTTATCAGTAATTTAAAGTTTTTATTATTAAAAATACACATGATAAAAAAACATATGAGTAGAAATCATCATTTAAAAAAAACATTAATATTAAAAATATACTATGTATGTTAATATCATTTAAATTTAATTACATATCCTATCAATTTTTTTTAAAAAAATGTTTGGATTAATAAAATTGATTTATACGTTTGCACCAATTTAATTATATATGTAATAGTTACTAACTTTTAATTATTCAATATATATTTATTATTTCATAATATGTAAGAACATATAATACATAAAATAATTTATATGTAAAATTTTATCCCGCGCAAGGCGAGAGTCTTAATCTAGTTTTATATATAAAGATGTTCAACACATGACTTGAGCTTATCATCTTATTACAGTATATCCGAAAACTTTTTTATATTACAACCAAACCAACATAAGCATACCTGGTACATGTCATAAAGTCACTAATAGATAGTGACTAGGGCTGTTCAATATGGTAAAACCGAACCGTACCGAACCGAACCGAACCGAACCGAACCGAAATAGAAAATATGGTTTGGTTTTGGTATATACCATATAAACATAATGGATATAATTTTATAAAAACCGTAGGATTTGGATATGATTTGGTATATAACCGATTAAACCGAAAAAACCGAACAAAACCGACTAAAAGTAGAAACATGTAAATATGTATCTATTTTATAACAATACATTAATATCTATTTGTTATATAAGTTAAATTTGTGTTAATATCTATTACCATAATGTTATAGTAATAAAGAACAATTTGTAAAACAATTGAACTATAATTAAATAACAATGCATCGTAATTCAGACATCTTATTTTTAAGTTTTTTTTATTTTTTTATTTTTTATCTTTTTGCTTTATTTTAGTATTCACTAAATTAATATGAAGATTATAAATTTGATGGAAAATAATTAATGGAAAATTTTTATAACTTTTTTCTTATCTATAAACAAACC